>NC_073249.2:86280227-86583257 GCF_029289425.2 Pan paniscus | reverse complement strand
CAACCTCTATGGAAAACAGTATAGGGATTCCTTAAAGAACTAAAAGTAGAACTACCATTTGATCCAGCAATCCCAATCCAGTATCTACCCAAAGGAAAAGAAGTCATTATATGAAGACATATGCACACTCATGTTTATAGCAGCACAATTTGCAGTTGCAAAGATATAGAACTAATCTACGTGCCCATCGACCAGTGAGTGAGTGGATAAAGACAATGTGGTATACATATACCATGTTGTATATAAGAATGGAATAATGTCTTTTGCAGCAACTTGGATGGAGCTGGAGGCTATCATTCTAAGTGAAGTAACTCAGGAATGGAAAACCACATATTGCATGTTCTCACTTATAAGTGGGAGCTAAGCTATGAGGATGCAAAGGAATAAGAGTGATATAATGGACTGTGGGGAATCAGGGGGCAAGGGTGAAAGGGGGATGAGGTATAAAAGACTGCCTATAGGCTACAGTGTGCAGTGCTTGGGTGAAGGGTGCCCTGAAATTTCAGAAATCACCACTAAAGAACTTATTCATGTAACCAAACATCAACTGTACCCCAAAAACTACTGAAACAAAAATAACAATAATAATTAAAAATATATACATGTTGAAAAAATTATGGATAAAGTATTTTTTAAACACTGTACCATTTTAAAAATGTATCTTTATTATTTTTTTAAAAGATGAGGTTATGATGAGGAAGGATAAAAAGGAGTAAGTTTTACCAAAGGCCTTAGCACATAATTGACTGACTTAAATTATGTTTCCTTCACTGCCTACAAAGGGGAAAAGAGAGATAAAAGGAAAATAATTGTTTAATAGGGGTGCTTCTACTAAAAACTAGTCACCTTAAATATAATATTTCATTTATTTCTTTTAGCACTTCTGAGAAAATGAAGTTCAGAGAGGTTTGGTGACTTCCCAAAGTTCACACAGTAAGGAAGAAATAGAGGAAGTTATGAACACTGTTCTTTCTACCCCGCCACACTGCAGTTCAAGCGCTGGTCTTGAGGCAGGGGAGAGACTGTGAGCTCACATCCTTCCTTACTGTGAACATTTTCTTTCCTATTCCTGAATCCTGTAATCTTAAGAGTAACTTCCTCCGATCGTTAGAAACAATCAGGCTTTCACTGTCTTTATCCTCTGGGTGACTCAGCCTTCAAAGTAGTGCAGATGCAATGTTATCTGAGAACTGATTAGAACTTTAAGGGAGGAAAGAGATAGGAAACTGTTATCTTCTGGCCTCCAGACATATTCTGGTTCCTGTTACTAATGACTGATCCTGACTGAATTAATTAAAATTTAGCCCCTTTGCTCTCTGGCCAGCAGTACAGACAAAAACCATTAACAATGGCTCCAGAGACATAAATAAACTCTCTCCCTAGATATCATCTATCCCATAATATTGTGTAGTCCTTGCTAGAGAAGGAGAAACAAATTAGACAACCTTTCAGGGATGTTTCAAAATGTAAGATTCTGGGATCTAAAAGTGTTATGAATTGATATCTGGTGATTGAGCATAACCCAGAATAAATGAAAGAAAGAATAGAAAGGGGCAACTAGCTGGAATACAGAATGCAATTCACTAAAGAAGCTTCAACAGTAACTGCATGAGGAACAGCCCAGGCAGTACAACTTCCTAGAGCTCACCTAAGGGATACCATCATTGCAGCCAAAAGAAGACTCACCTCTTTAACAAGGCTTTCCTCATTATAGAAATGCAGACAGTCTCCTTCACTTTTCTTTTTCTCCTAATCCCCACTCCCCTTCTCCCATAGCAGGCACCTCTCTTTATTTAGCAACACACACTCTTTTTCCGATTGTGGCCTAAAATGTCAACACTGATACTGTTCTTGGTCTCCCCAATACCCAAGGAAAGCAGAGAAAACACCAAGCTGTCCTAGAAGTGCTCTTGTCTCTATTTGCTGTAAATTCATTCATGTATTCCTTCAACAAAATGTTTATTTGGTGTCTACTATACCAAATACAGTCTATCCTTTTAGTAATAAAATCATTTAGGTGAAGGGGAGGACTATCTTTCCCCTGAATAAATCTCTTCCATCCTCAGAGTTGGGAACAGATGAGCACTGGAGAAGTTCCCAGAGAACCATATGCAGGACTTGCTGCCCAGGAGGTTAACTGTGGTTAGAAACTCAGTGGTTTCCCTCCTTGCTGGCCTCTGAGAGATAATACAGGTTGTACATAGATGTCACAACATCAGCCAAATTGGCTGTGCTCTCCCATCTCTGGGTCTCTGCACACACAGGCCTGTCCCCTTCACCTAGATGGCCTTCCTTCTCTCTCCTCTTCCTGTCTAGACCTGGCTAACTCCTCTGTCCTCTTAGACTTTGTTCAAGCATCATCCGTATAACCTTGTAAATTCTTCCCTGCCCACTAAAAGCTCTAGGGGCCCCGCCTACCACCCCAACTTCTGTGCTTCTTGGCACTTTATGGATATATTCCTTCGTAGTGGATTGCAACACTGAGCATTAATTTTTTCTTATTTATCTCCCTAACTGGGCTTAAATTTCCATGGGAGCAGGGCATGGGTCTTTCATCCATATGCCTAAGGCAAGTACACAGGTTTGAAAGGCAATCTAGAGAAATCACTGATATTGTTTCATCAGTAGGAATCAAAATAAATGTTTTTCTTAGTGATCCCCCTCCAAATTTTATTAAATAGTTCATTCACTTTCTTAACATTCTAAAGTTTCACTACAATGCTTTCAATGACATCTCTAGAATATCAGGTATAGTAAGCTTGAAATTCATACTTATTCTCAGCAAGCATGATCCTAAACCCAACCAGAAGCTCTGCTAGGACCTCTCTCAGGTTTCTTTGATGGTCCTCAATTCATTCCAATTGAGCTATCAGTTGTTCAAGCTAATTGCCAGTCTTTAATTCACTTGGTGCTTGCCTTTTCTCTACAATTAGCCCAAGGATGTGCTTATGCCTTTGAATTTATTAATCCTGAAAACCCAGGAACCTTGACTCACTCTAGTGCTTTTAAAGGTTTAACAACCTCAGAAGATTAGTTCATTAGTATTCCTGCTTATTAGCTGCCTTTCTATTCTAAATTGTCCACACTTGACCCACATAAATCAGAGAACATGGGAAAAAAAATGATTGTTTTGTAAAATAATAATACATTTTAAAAACAAAATTTTTAAAAACAAAAATTTAAAATAAATTTAAAAATAATAAATGTTTGAAAATTACCTTTCCCATTTACTTCCTATGGCTTCTGAAATTCCTAGCATTGACACACCCTTGAGATGGCCAAAAGCCCCTGTGTGAACTGTGGATTAAACACATTATACCCTTAGCCCTTTTCAGTCTGAAACAGAAATCAGATCTATGCCAGTCACCCAGAGTAGCAAATGGCTTGTAGCTCTTTAAAATACTAATAGCTGCACTGGTTCCTTTATATTATGATGATATTTAGATTTTTGAGACTATTGCTCATTAAAATTTTAAGGAGGCCTCATATACTTTTATATATTTAAAGAGACAAATAATCCAAACTTTTGGGCAATGAATAACCATAAGCACACAGTTTTAAGCCTAAAAATCAAAGTTGTCATCATAACATAAAGCAACCAGTCCAATTATTAGTATTATCAGTTTTTTAAAATAATCCTCTTTTTTCAGAGCTGGGGTCTCACTCTGTCACCCAGGCTGGAGTGCAATAGTAGCAATCATAGCTCACTATAGCCTCAGACTTCCGGGCTCAAGCAGTCCTCTCACCTCAGCTCCTGAATAGCTGGCACTACAGGTGCTATCCACTGTGCCTGGCTAATATTTGTGGTGTTTTTATTTATTTATTTTTGTTGTTGTTGTTTGTTTGTTTGTTTTTAGAGACAGGGTCTCCCTGTGTTGCCCGGGCTGCCCTTAAACTCCTGGCCTCAAGTGATCCTCCCACCTTGGCCTCCCAAAGTGCTGGGATTACAGGCAGCAGTAATGTGCCTGGCCAATAGTAACACTTTTTGTTTCATAATACATTCATCTTTTCCCAAAGAGCAATATTTACTTTAAAATTTAAACTTGTTTAGAGAAATTCAACAGACTCTGAAAATAAAATAAATTTTCAAAAGAAGCCTAAAATTCAAACTTGAAAATCATGGGTAAAAATAAGGTATTAAATTGACACGACTCTTTTCTTTTTCATTGACAGTATAAGATTCTCACCCATATAGTACAGGTTTCAATATGCCAGAGGGTAGAAACTGTGTGCATATGGTTATTCATTGCCCAAATGTTTGAATTATTTGCCTCTTTAAACATATAAAAGTATGCGAGGCCTACTTAAAATTTCAATAAGCAATAGTCTTAAAAATCTAAATAAATAAAGAATAGTTTATACAAATATATCAAAGTTGACTTTGGCTGAAAGCTTCCCTGGACATTCAGAAAGGAATATTTTCTAGGATTAGATTTCTCCTTACATGTCATGGAAAAGTTAATCTTTGTTAATTGTTGAAATTTTCTTACTTTATGCGGCAGGTTTTTGGATATCCTTACCCATTATATATATTCCACCCTTTAATCTTATGGAAAAAAACTTCTCTTTTTGTTGTTAAAAAAAAGTTTATTTTATATTCTTTGCTAATAAAGAGTTGCTGTCAAAAACAATTCCCCTTACAGGAAGCAAATTATTCTTATAATTGCTTTCTTATAAATCAGCATTAGAATCACTGAGCAGGTTGCTTCTGCCATGGCCCAGTGGTTTTAGCACAGGGCTGGGTCCTTGATTATTTTTCATTATTTGATTCTTCATTCCTCCCAAACTTTATTTTTATTTTAAATTAATTAATTAATTGATTTTTAGAGACAGGCTCTTGCTCTGTTACCCAGGTTGGGGTACAGTGGTGCAATATGACTCACTGCAGCCTCAAACTCCTGTCCTCAAGGGATCTTCCTGCCTTAGCCTCCCAAAGTGTAAGGATTATAGGCATGAACGACCATGCCCCACCTGCTGTCAAACTTTTATAGAAAAATAGGAAAATTTTCCTTTAATCACATCTCTTAGTAGTCATTGAGACTAAGTGTACCTCACTTTGTTTACATTAGGTTAGAACTCGAAAACATGTTAGAGAACAATGAATCCAACTTTTACCTATTAAATTAGCAAATAGAGTCCTGGGGAAGTGAAATAATTTGCTCAGGGACACAAATTCAGATAATGACAAAATTGAGTCTGCACCTTACTCCTTAACTAGTACTCTTTCCACTCTGATAAATAATGATATGCTATTCAGATTTTTGTAAAGTGAATTATATTTCTAATGCCATATGGAAGTCAGAACTGAACTCTTCAGCAGAGCTTTTCATTTAAAGCAGATTTTTCATAATGTGTATTTGTTGCCCTAATTTATTTTATATGAATTTTTAAATATTTTTATCTAAGCATTGAAGCATATCCATGTTCCTTTTGTGGTTTGGAGAGAAGAAATGCAAAGACAGGAGCCTGTGTGGGGGAGGAAGGTGGGAGTCAGATAATAGAGCCATGGAAGGCAGGTTTGGAAGCATTTATTCAAGTGTCATTTTCCCCTTAGAATAGACAGTGTTAGACCCTTTCCATGGGTAAGTACTAACAGCTTCACAGCTCCACAATTCCATTTCTCCAAAACATTCTTCTCAGGCAGCATGGTAATTAGAAATTACAATGACCCTATTTACGATGAGAACAGATTATGAAACAATATGTAATAGCTCACAATAATTGCATATTCTACCACATCCCAATAAATAAAAGACTCAGTCAACCTATGGGGAAAATAAGCTCACTCTTTTACCACTCACCACTCTTCAATATTCTACATGAACATTAGTTATATCCTGGTGCATAAGAATTTACTGTGCATCAAAAAATAAAGTGATCCAATATTAATGTTGCTAGTGAATCAGATATAATACAGTAATAGGAATCATTGAAAGAAATGTTCCATCCATATATCTCAGTGAATATTATGCATACTTATGAGAAAACATAGAGCAAAATAATTAACATGGCAAATTTTCAACAGAAATTTTATTGATTTCTCACCAAATGCCAAGCAATGTGTCATAGAATCACAAAATGCTTGGCAAACTGATGTTACAATCATTCTAAAGTCAATTGTTTGCCAATTAATAAGATAAGATTTATTCACTACATAAGAGTACACAATTTCAAACAATAAGTAGGCTAAAAGCATCCATTAAAGTCAAGTTGCAATTCTCATAGTTGCAAAAATGGCAAAGGAAATAATTATACATTGTCCCATATTCAAGGAGTTTTCTGTGCGTTTCTGGAAAGGCACAGAAAACTCTCCCTATTTCTTAGGCTTTCTATATACTAGGTAAGAGGAAAGAACAGGCTAATAGCAATAAATAGTATCCACCTTTAAAACCTATCCTCTTCCCCAGGGTTGGTACAATAGACAATATTGATCCCTTATTTACAATCTAACTTCTACAACTTAACAGCTACAAGTTTCTTTTATGTAAATTTAAAAAACAATAATAATATTCTATGCTTTTATTTAATTATCAATATGTAAGTATGCACAAGGTCATTAGGTAAACTATATTTCTTACTATGGATCATAATAAAAAAAAGTTTGAAAGCCATAATTCAGAGAGTAAGTCTCCCTGGAGGTTTCATATTCAGTTACTAGATAGTATTGTTGGGAGAAAAAATTATATGCTACAATGTTATGTCCTTAAAAATTATTTTTAGGTTATTTCTAGAGTGGAAGGCATCAAAAAGAAGACCTGAACTTGTAAGAGACAGAAGTCATAGATGGCCCTTTAAACAATAAAATCTTCCGAGACAAACACTGCTAATGCTTTTAGGGCTGAACATCTGTGCAAGGATCTTCTTTATTTACTTTAAATAACGAGGGATCAAACCCAATTTAATCAAATCCAATCTCAATAAAAGGAGAAACATCCCTACTTCTCTCCATCAGAGAGGATGGTTGGGTTAAGTTTTCTAACAAGTAAGATATTTGTTCTTCTATTTGCTTAGCCTAGATACCTAGGATTCTCTCCAGAATATTGTCCAGCCTACGGACAACCAGGGAGCCTCAAAGATTTTGATGCATTTATCTGAAAAAGAATGCTAGCTAATAAATAACCCCTGTGTCCCAAGGGCTTTTTCTCTGTCTAGCCATCCAGTTACTTCTATCTAATGAGGTCAGAGAACAAAGAACAATGGGAAATTTCCTCTTCCTCACTGCAAACTTGCCTCCCTCTCCCAGTCCCTGTACATTAATAAAAATTAACATTTATACAGTCTACTAGGTGCCAGACATGGTTCTGAGTGCTTCATATATATTAATTCATTCAGTCCTCATAACCAGCCTGTGAGGTAGAGAACTCTCGGTATCTCCATTTTACAGATAAGGAAACTGAGCTACATAGAGGTTAAATAAATTGCCCAAATAGTACTTACACAAATAGTAAGTAGTAGAGCCAGGGTTCTAATCTAGACAGTTTAATGTTGGAATCTATGTCCTTAACCATACAGTTTTAACTCTAAATAAGGACTTATAGAATAGGCATCTCCTTGAAGGAAATGATGTTCTGGATATTAAATGATGTATGAAATACTCTATATTGTATTAATCTCCTAGCTTGGATCTTTCAAAATCTCTATATTGTTTACAGAGAAGAGATAATACCCAATCTACAGTCAAGCACCTGTTTCACCTCAGCTTAGCCATAAACTACAATACCTCTGTTACCCCTGGGCAGCCTCCCTTGAGTAAAGATTCTCCATATCTGCATCTCTTAAACAAAAATAACTTGGTTCTCACCTTTCCAGGCATGAGTGGGGCAAAGCTGCAAGTCCTTTGCACATTTTGGCAGGTGGCTTAGCTCCTCCACTTTAAGTACAACTTCTTAACAGCAGAGCCAGTCTTTGAAAACTTCAAAACTGTCTGGGATGCCTTTCCTCCTGAGGTATATATAGAAGCTCTTTCCCAGCCCTCTGTTGCTCTTCCAGCCAATCCAGAGCCTTAGAGGAAACTGCAGGCTGGAGAGCAGCAGCAGTGGGCCCTGAGGTGGAGGAGGGAATCCTTTCTCTGCTACAGGCACTACTGTGGCATAAGGCTTTCATCTGCTCTTATCACAACACTCTCTTGCTAACCGGCCAGGGCAGGGTTAGGCCCTAAACTGTGCACAGGTTATTGGTTGTTTGAACTCCTAATCTCAGGCCAATCACAAGGAAGATGTGAGCTTCCTGTGAAGCAAAGTGTCTTGGACCACTTCAGATCGGTCAAAGTCATAGATTCTTAGGACTGTAAGGGCTCCTGGAGATTGTTTAGCCCACTTTGTTTCACAGTGAAGGAAACTGAAATCTAGGGAATTCAAGGAATGTGTTATGTGAATACTTACCAAGTGCCAGGCACTCAGCTGGATGCTAGGAATTCAGAGAAGAAAGAGAAAGCTCCCTGCCCTCAAGACCCCAAAACACATTATAAGTAAGTGATGGAGGCCGGGCTGGGATGTTGTGAGCCTTCAGGAAGCACCAGGCAAGGTTTTCTGGAGCTGAGAGACAAGATTACTGTTTACATAAATCAAAACAAATATGAACAATTACTATATATTCTTTATGAATCCATATGTCTGTGAAGGTACTAAAAAAGTGATCTAGGAGACCAAACACCAAAATCTTAGTAGGGATTGAGTATAATGATATTATCTCTGAACTCTGTTAATTCTGTCAGTGGTCTTCTGATTATTCTTTGCTTGGATGACTAATGCTTTGTAATTCTTTGTACCTCCCCACCATAGCCATCCTTGCCTAGGCTTGTCTTTCCTTCTCCTTCAAACTTTTCCTGCTTCCTATCACTCAAGGAATATTTACCAAAATTTACCTGAATTGTGTCTTATCTTGTCGGGGCCCAAGGTGCTGATAAGTTAATCTGTAAATGTAAATGCCTAAAAGGTAGGCATGAGTCCAAGCTTTAAAAAAAGTGGCACTGAATAATCCGTAAGAAAAGCTCTGAATTTGGAATTGAACAGTACTCTCATGATTTTCTCTGTTATCTGAAATTAGTTGTTTTAAATGACTCCCTCTTTATATACCCTTTTTAGGCAATGGTTGACCAACCCCTGTTACTGGCTTATAAAGTCAATGCAATGCGGGCTCTCTTTTGGTTCCATATGAACTTTGAAGTAGTTTTTTCCAATTCTGTGAAGAAAGTCATTGGTAGCTTGATGGGGATGGCATTGAATCTGTAAATTACCTTGGGCAGTATGGCCATTTTCACGATATTGATTCTTCCTACCCATGAGCAAGGAATGTTCTTCCATTTGTTTGTATCCTCTTTTATTTCCTCGAGCAGTGGTTTGTAGTTCTCCTTGAAGAGGTGCTTCACATCCCTTGTAAGTTGGATTCCTAGGTATTTTATTCTCTTTGAAGCAATTGTGAATGGGAGTTCACTCATGATTTGGCTCTCTGTTTGTCTGTTGTTGGTGTATAAGAATGCTTGTGATTTTTGTACATTGATTTTGTATCCTGAGACTTTGCTGAAGTTGCTTATCAGCTTAAGGAGATTTTGGGCTGAGACGATGGGGTTTTCTAGATAAACAATCATGTCGTCTGCAAACAGGGACAATTTGACTTCCTCTTTTCCTAATTGAATACCCTTTATTTCCTTCTCCTGCCTGATTGCCCTGGCCAGAACTTCCAACACTATGTTGAATAGGAGCGGTGAGAGAGGGCATCCCTGTCTTGTGCCAGTTTTCAAAGGGAATGCTTCCAGTTTTTGCCCATTCAGTATGATATTGGCTGTGGGTTTGTCATAGATAGCTCTTATTATTTTGAAATATGTCCCATCAATACCTAATTTATTGAGAGTTTTTAGCATGAAGGGTTGTTGAATTTTGTCAAAGGCTTTTTCTGCATCTATTGAGATAATCATGTGGTTTTTGTCTTTGGCTCTGTTTATATAGTCAATCCTAAGCCAAAAGAACAAAGCTGGAGGCATCACACTACCTGACTTCAAACTATACTACAAGGCTACAGTAACCAAAACAGCATGGTACTGGTACCAAAACAGAAATATAGATCAATGGAACAGAACAGAGCCCTCAGAAATAACGCCGCTTACCTACAACTATCTGATCTTTGACAAACCTGAGAAAAACAAGCAATGGGGAAAGGATTCCCTATTTAATAAATGGTGCTGGCAAAACTGGCTAGCCATATGTAGAAAGCTGAAACTGGATCCCTTCCTTACACCTTATACAAAAATCAATTCAAGATGGATTAAAGATTTAAACGTTAGACCTAAAACCATAAAAACCCTAGAAGAAAACCTAGGCATTACCATTCAGGACATAGGCGTGGGCAAGGACTTCATGTCCAAAACACCAAAAGCAATGGCAACAAAAGCCAAAATTGACAAATGGGATCTAATTAAACTAAAGAGCTTCTGCACAGCAAAAGAAACTACCATCAGAGTGAATAGGCAACCTACAACATGGGAGAAAATTTTCGCAACCTACTCATCTGACAAAGGGCTAATATCCAGAATCTACAGTGAACTCAAACAAATTTACAAGAAAAAAACGAACAACCCCATCAAAAAGTGGGCGAAGGACATGAACAGGCACTTCTCAAAAGAAGACATTTATGCAGCCAAAAAACACATGAAAAAATGCTCATCATCACTGGCCATCAGAGAAATGCAAATCAAAACCACTATGAGATATCATCTCACACCAGTTAGAATGGCAATCATTCAAAAGTCAGGAAACAACAGGTGCTGGAGAGGATGTGGAGAAATAGGAACACTTTTACACTGTTGGTGGGACTGTAAACTAGTTCAACCATTGAGGAAGTCAGTGTGGCGATTCCTCAGGGATCTAGAACTAGAAATACCATTTGACCCAGCCATCCCATTACTGGGTATATACCCAAAGGACTATAAATCATGCTGCTATAAAGACACATGCACACGTATGTTTATTGCGGCATTATTCACAATAGCAAAGACTTGGAACCAACCCAAATGTCCAACAATGATAGACTGGATTAAGAAAATGTGGCACATATACACCATGGAATACTATGCAGCCATAAAAAATGATGAGTTCATATCCTTTGTAGGGACATGGATGAAATTGGAAACCATCATTCTCAGTAAACTATCGCAAGAACAAAAAACCAAACACCGCATATTCTCACTCATAGGTGGAAATTGAACAATGAGATCACATGGACACAGGAAGGGGAATATCATACTCTGGGGACTGTGGTGGGGAGGGGGGAGGGGGGAGGGATAGCATTGGGAGATATACCTAATGCTAGATGACGAGTTAGTGGGTGCAGCGCACCAGCATGGCACATGTATACATATGTAACTAACCTGCACAATGTGCACATGTACCCTAAAACTTAAAGTATAATAAAAAATAAAAAAAAGAAAAAAAAAAAAGAAAGTCAATGCAGTGCATTATGACCTGATGTTTTTAATGAAATAAATAGAATAGACAAATATCCAAGTGCATTGGATGTAAAAAGTATTGTTTTCTGAAATTTTGACTTTAATTATCAATATGTAAGTGTGCACAGGGTCATCAGGTAAACTATATTTCTTACTATGGATCATAATCAAAAAAGTTTGAAAGCTGTGGCTCTAAACCACACACACACACACATACACACACACACACACACACACACATGTTTTTGAGACAGAGTCTAGCTCTGTTACCCAGACCAGAGACTGGAGTGAAGTGGCATGATTATAGCTCACTGCATCATCAAACTCCTGGGCACAAGCGAACCTCCCACCTTAGCCTCCTAAGTAACTGGGACTAAAGACTCTTGCTACCATGCCTAGCTAGTTTTTAAATTTTTTGAATAGACAGGGTCTAGTTTTGTTGTCCAGGCTGGTCTTGAACTCTTTGCTTCAAGCAATCCTCCTGCCTCAGCCTTCCAAACACTAAGCACAATGTCAGGCACATAGACATCTGTAAATACTGAATGAGTTAAACAAACTGTCCAAGTTCCGCCATCTACTGACTGAGTAAACATCAGCAAATCAATTAATTATCATTTTTGAGACATGTGGACACTGTTGTTGACTATTAAATCTAATAAAGGGAATATAAAACAAGTAGAAGAGACTCCTTGGGACAAGAGTCTAAATCATTATTTGATACCAAGAGGCCTTGAGGAGATAATAATATGAAAAGAAAAACCCCAAGTTTAACATAGAGCAATGGAGGGTGATGTCTTGGCGAGGGCTAAAAATCAAAGCATGTTTCTGACTGTCCCAAAGGAGTTCATGTGATGGACTATTCAAGAATAAAAATTATCTCAATTTACTAAAAGATGGACTAGAACCCAAAATGTAAAATTCAATAGAAATAATGTTAAATCCAACACTTATTTGTTTTTAAAACTTTGTAAGGATGGGATAGCCAGAAAGTATGTAAAAGAGTGTGCTCTAGAGGCAGAAAGTAAAATAGTGATTGCTAGAGGTTAGAAATGGGAGAAATGGAGGAGTTCCTATTCAATAAAGTTTCAATAGGTATAAAGTTTCAGTTATGCAAAATGAAAAATTTCTAGGGATCTGCTGTACAACATTGTGCCCATAGTTAGCTATACTGTACTGTACACTTAAAAATCTGTGAAGAGAATAGTTTGTGTTATGTGTTTTTTAACCACAGTAAAAAAAAAAAAAAAAAGGAGAGAGCCTACTATGTAAAATAAATTTGAAGTCTGAAAAATAAATTGAACTATTTTAAAATCTCCTTTCCCTCCTGAGAATCCCTCAGAAATGACAGTAAATATATGAAAAAGGTATAAATCTGTAATAGCAAAGAAAAAGAGAAACAAGCCATCATATTCTGAGTGATTTCAACCACATCTTCATGGAATGTGAAGAGAGGTGAGTAGGAGTGGTACCTAATGAAACAGGGGAGGGAATTCAGAGGGGTGCTTCAAAGAGATATCCATCTGCCCTGGAGGATGCCACAGCGGTTTGGGCTCCAAAGCACTAGATATTACAGTTCTACAGAAGGAAGGAGTTAGCTGTGCAAGTGGAAGCAGTGAGAGACATTGAACATTTTCATCAGATGAAAAGGATCTCCTGCCCACACAACTGCTCTGATTCATCTCTAATTCATTTCCTTAAATCATGTGTAAGTGTCTTTATTTTAACTATTATTAGCAATATATTTATTGAGATGCATTTTATCACTTCCAATTTGGGGGCCTCTTGGACTATGTGATCCACGGTGAACAGACGTCTATTCACTAATCTCCCTACTCACAGGAAGAGTCTCACCCTAAAGCCAGCTAGGAGCACATGGAGTAAACAGAGGCAAGGTCTTCACCTTCATGTTGCTTGATTTCTGTCTTTCTGCTAAATGTTTTAAACCATAAGCAAGCTCAATTTATAATTCTACCACTCAGAAATATATACTGTCAATAGGTTGTGATATTGCTCCCATGCCTTTTTTTATTTAAAGAAATAAAGAGGCAATGGATAAAACTAAAGTCCCTGGACTTTATATTAAATATAGTCCTGCTGAACCTGCTGGCACCTTGATCTTGAACTTCCCAGCTTCCAGGGCTGTGAGAAATCAATTTCCATTGCTTATAAAGTACCCAGTCTCAGGTGTTTTGTTATAACAGCACAAACTAAGACAATATGGATTCATTAAAAGTATATAGTTTATGTTGCTTTTTGATTCTTTTAATGAAAAAAAGAGGACTCTCATGTCCATTATTTTTCCCCTTTCATCACACTTAGTACCTGTTAAGATTTTCGTGTATGGTCTTCCAGGTCATTTTTTTAATGTCCTCATATACATATCTACTATGATCTGAACGTTTCCCTCAAAATTCATGTGTTAAAACTTAATAATCACCAATGTGTTAATATTAAGAGGTGGGGCCTTTAGGAGGTGATTAAGCCATGAGGTCAAAGCTCTCATGGATGAGATTAGAGCCCTTATAAAAGGGCTTGAGGGAGGGGGTTCATTTTCTTCTGCTTTTCTGCCATGTTAGGAGACAGCAACAAGGCACCATCTTGGAGAAGCAGAGAGCAGCTCTCATCAGACACCGAACCTGCTGGCACCTTGATCTTGAACTTCCCAGCTTGCAAAACTGCAAGAAATAAATTTCTTTTGTTTATAAAGCACCCAGTCTCAGGTATTTTGTTATAGCAGCACAAACTAAGACAATATGAATTCATAAAAAGTATATAGTAATTATTGGTATGTGTTTTGATTTATATAAATATAATCTGCATCTTTTGTTATTTAAGATTATGATTTTTTGTTTTTGTTTTTAGATTATAATGATAACTAACACTACTGAATAATTTCTATGTATTAATCACTTTTTAAAACACGTCATATATTTACACATTTAATTCTCACAACAAAAGCATGAGATAAGTGGTATAATTTTTGCTATTTCAAAGAGAAAACCCTCTGATCATATAAATGGAAATGAAATTGTTCAGGATTAAAAAGCATCGGTACTAACATAGGAAGTGTAAAGTCTATACCTCCAGTTTATGCTTTTTAATTGCTGGAAAGAATTATATCATATGCAAATATAATTGAATTTCTTTATAGACCCATTGTTAAATATTTAGGTCATTTCTAATTGTTTGCTTCTGGCAAAAGTACTTAAATTAATATTCCTATATATGCCCCCGGAGCAGTTTATCTATAATGTAGTTCATAAAGTGGGACAGCTGAGAGGTGTAACAGTACAAAATTATCACACAGTCAGACCAATTTAGACTCCTAACAGAAATAAATGAGAGCCTCATTTTCCCAAATATGAAACACTTGCCAGGCTTTAATTTTTTCCAGTGACAGGCAAAAAATACCAAGTCATTTTCATTTGTGCCTTTCTAATTACTAGGGAATTTGAGCTTCTATTCATATACACATTGGCCACTGTAATTTTTCTTCCATTAGTTGTATATTCCCATTTTTTAAACAACTTTACTATCTGGCTTTTTAATATTGGTGTGCAAGAATTCTTTATAAAAATAATGAAACTAAAAATGGGAGAAAGAAGAAAAGTAGAATTAGATCATTGATTGTTGCAGAAGCAGTTAAAGGATACCAATAAAATTGGATAAACCAGATAACAGGTTAAATAAGAAAACAGGAGATGAAAGACACTAAGAAAACTATATGTACAAAGGTAACAATTAGAACAGAAATATAAATCTTCCTACATACCAAAAAAAAAGAAAGATTAAAAAACAAAGAAAAAACAGTTCATAGAGAGTGACATATAGAAAAATCATAAAAGACACATAATTATTCAATATTGTGTGACAGAATTTTGAGACCAAACATATAAGTTATATCAATAAATGTAAATGTGCATAAATTTTCCATTAAAAGAGAAGTTTTAGTTAGGCTTACAAATAAAACCCAGCCTGGTTAACAAAGTGAGACCCCATCTCTACAAAAACAGTTTTTAAGAAAGATAGCCAGGCAACACGGTGAAACCCCGTCTCTACTAAAAATACAAAAAATTAGCCGGGCATGGTGGCGGGCGCCTGTAGTTCCAGCTACTCCGGAGGCTGAGGAAGGAGAATGACGTGGACCCCGGGGAGGCGGAGCTTGCAGTGAGCCGGAGCTTGCAGTGAGCCGGAGCTTGCAGTGAGCCGGAGCTTGCAGTGAGCCGAGATCGCGCCACTGCACTCCAGCCTGAGCGACAGAGCGAGACTCCGTCTCAAAAAAAAAAAAAAAAAAAAAAAAGGAAAAGAAAAAAAAAAGAAAAGAAAGTTAGCCAGGCATGCAGTAGGCTGAGGCAGGAGGATTACTTGAGCCCAGGAGTTCAAGGCTGTAGTGAGCTATGATAGTGTGCACTCCAACCCTGGGCAACAGAACAAGACTCCATCTCCATTAAAAAAAAAAAAAAAAAAAAAAAAAAAAGTCAGAAGTAAGACCTAACTATATTCTGTATACAAAGGACATACCTAAAACAAAGTTATTTAGAAAGATTAAAAATAAATAAATGGACAAGGGTATAATTGACATAAACAACAAGAAAGCAAGAGAAGTAAACCTGACAGACAATAAATCCAAGTCAAAATGTATTGAATATAACAAAGGTAAATACTTTTTAAGGCTTAAAAGCCACAACTTAAAATGGAAATATTAAATATAAATATTTTTGCACAAAGTAACACAGCAACTACCTTTCTAGTACATAGAAACATGCTAATAATCAGAGACTGGCATGCCTCATTCTTAGTACAAGAAAGAAGACAAAAAATAAGTATTATGGTCAAACACACACACATACACACACACTCACACGTACTTCTTATGGATATATATCAAACTCTACACCCTGCTAATAGAGAATCTAACTTCTTCTCAAATACCTATGAAATATTCACAGAAAATTAGGATATAACAATTCAAAAAGAAAATTAGTTAAGTCCAATTAAGTAGAAATATTACAAAAAATGTTCTATGATTGCAGTGAATTAAAACTAGATGTGATTAACAAAACCAAAAAGGCCCTTCCTCCTGGAAATTCAAAAACTTTCTATTAAATAACTGAGCGAAAAGAAGAAATACAAATTGAAATTACAGAGTATCTTACACTGAATTTCCACGTGTACTTAAGTCTATTTCTGAACTATTCTTTTCCACCAGTATATTTGTCCTTTCGATTACCAGTAGAATACTGTTTTAATTATGCGAGATTGGTAGTGTTTAATGTCTAGATATTCATGTATGTCCATTCTTTTCAAGTTGAACCTTAGTATCAAGTCTTTTATTCCCTACAAAAGCTTGTTGAAATTTTTATTAGGATTGTGTTAAATTTATAAATGAATTTAGGGAGAACTGACATCTTTATAGCATGAAGTCATCCTATCCCAAGACAGGAATATCTTACCATTTGTTTGAGTCTACTTGTGTATCTGCCAAGAGTGTTTTATGATTTTCCTTTTGTTGGTTTTATACGTTTTTTGCTAAGTTTATCCCTAAGTATTTAATCTTCTTTGCTTCTATTATAAATGGGATTTTCTCTACCATTATGTCCTCTAATTAATTTCTTATTAAGTGTATATTTTGATACCTCACTGAATTATATTATTGTTCAAGTTAGTTTTATTGTCAATTTTCTAGGGTATTTGAGGCTTGCTGTCATAGCTTCTGCAAAAAAGAGATAGTTTTCTTTTTCTTTACCAAATTTTATGCCTCTAAGTGATTTTCTTTATGTTACCTAATATCTATAGTACAATATTGAGAAGGGCATATTTTTGCATTATTCCTGATATTAGTGGACATTTTCTAGAGTTTCCTTAATAAGTATGATATTGGTTTTAAGATTACAACTGTAATTTTCTTTTTCTGTATGTCTTTATTCTTTTTTTTTTTCTGGGACAGGGTCTGGCTCTATCAGCCAGGCTGGAGTGTAGTGGTGCAATCTCAGCTCACTGTAACCTCTGCTTGTTAGGCTCAAGTCATCCTCTCACCTCAACTTCCCAAGTTCCTAGGACTACAGATATGCACCACCACGCCCAACTAATTTTCTTTTTTTTTCGTATTTTTTGGGGTACAGACAGGGTTTCTCCATGTTGCCCATGCTGGTCTCGAGCTCCTGGGCTCAAGCAATCTGCTTGCCTTGTCCTCCCAAAATGCTGGGCTTACAGGCACAAGCCACCCACCATGCCAGGCTGTATGTCTTTATTCTTATTAAAGAATTATCAATTATTTCTGAATTAAACATTTTAATGACTATACATTTTACTTCTAAGATTTCTATTTGATTCTTTTCAATAACTGTTCTTGTTCTAGTTTTATGGATATAATGGCCTGGCTTAATTGCCCTGAAATTTTTTTAAACACTTTTAAAGGATTCCAGTGACTTTTTAGGAGGCAGTAGAATATAGGGGTTAAGAGTACAGACTGAAGAAAGAGAGAAAGTATCTCAATTCAAACTATAGTTCTATCACTTTCTAACTGTGACACTGGGCAAATTACTTAAAATTTGAGCACCTCTGTATTTTCTATAAAGTGAAATTAAAGGAGACAATGCCTAAAAGTGTTTATAACAGTGCCTTACACACAATGAGCACTCAACAAAGATTTGCTATTGAAATTACCTTTTTTTAAAAAATTTTTTTCCATGACACTGAATTTACTCATGGCTTTTAATTTCTGTCTAGGATTTCATCTTCTGTGGAATTACCTCCTGTAAGAGTTTTCTCCCAAGGCAAACTGCATGAAAGTCAGGTCTCTACGTTGGCTATGCCTGGCTCTACTGTATACACTGGCTTTTGAACCTGGTCATATGTTGGTGTCTTGGTTGGAATCTGGAGAATGGAGTGGGGGAATGAATAGTTTAAATCTGGATTATGCATATGGAAGACTCAAGCTAAGAGCATTTAGGAATCCGGAATTAAGCCAAGAGTAAAGAGGAGTGAAATGGGTAAGGTTTGATTCAGGTTTATCTAAGTTAATTGACTGAAAAAATACCTTGACGATCATGATGTCAGAGAAGTTGTGGGTGCAGAACTCCATTTGTAAGAAATTTGCTAGTGAATGGGAGTTGAGGTAGTTAAAGCAATGAGCAAAGATTTCTTTTTTCAGGAGGTTAAGGGTGATTGGAAGGAGAGAAATGGTACGTTAACTTAAGGAGCCATAAGGTTAATTATTTTTAATAGGAGAATGAAATGTGAGCAGAGTGAATGGAGTGGGAAGGCTGAGGTTTGGAAATGTGTAGGTCCATTGTGAGACAAAGTGAAAAGAAAATGAATAAAATGATGATTCTAAGAAAACGTATTAAGGGAACAAAATGTGAGGAGTCTGGGGGCTTTTTTGGTAAGTCCTTCTTAGTTGAGGAGGTGGTGAAGGCATAGAAGTTTAGAAAGATTCTCACTAGCTCTTTTTGCTTGGTTCATGAAAGAATCATGACTGGAAAACTATATTCTGTTACATTATTAAATGTTTTGATAGAATTTTCTCTGGGGGATGGCCTCACTGTATCTAAACTCCACTCAACTATAGAATAAGATGATTCTAATGGAAATTCCAGGAATTTCTCACCACATGCAATATATGAGAAGTAGGATGGAGCTGGGTTCAGGCTCCATGCTTTTTGCCTCTGGATAATATTTATAAACAAGGAGTCCTACTCTGTCTCTAAAAACAACAGTCAACATAGTTTTATGAGAGCTGCTTTTCTGGTATAATTACTCTAATGCTGTATTTATCCTCAAGGTCAGTAGTGGCCATTAAAAAAAGCTGTCCCTTTCCCTGGAGAACAGCATCCTCCCCCGACAAATAATTTCTGTTGGAAGAACATTCTGTAAGTCCATGTTCTCACTACAAATATTATCCAATGTAGTACTGAAGGACATTTTAAAAACAAAGTCCTTTTTGATCTTTCTGAGCCAAAATGTCTTCGACTTAATTCCTTTTCCACAAAATAAGAAACATCTTTTGGATTGAGGATTAGTCTTGCAATTCCTACTCTCCTTCTTCACAAATGTTTTTATTTAGTTTTGGTTCCCATGTCTGAATGAGTGATTTGAATAGATGGCCTCTAAGTTCCCTTCCATTTCTAACATGCTGGGGCTCTTTGAGTCTGGGTGATTACAGCTATTGTGTCTTATTTCCTTGGTATACACTAAGCTTCTTGAGGATAAATAGGGAACATGTTTTATTTGTCTTTGGGTCCCCCAAAACATGTAGGCTGGAGAACCTGTATAAGTAAATCTCTGTTACTGAAAAAAATACGTAAGTTAATTAAATAAATAGGAATACCCACAAATATCATAGCATTGCCTGGAAATATTGTCTTAATGAGAACTAGAAAAGAAAGGCTCTTCAAGGTGGACAAAACACCTAAGTACATGGCTTGATTCTCAAAGCACCAAGGCACAGGCACTGGCTCATCAGATAACCAACCTCTTTTGGCTGTGTGCTATTGTGCAGAACACAACCTCCATAACTGTGCTGGGCATGCCTGCCACTGACACACAGCATCTTAGCTCCAGTGAAGCCTGAGGAGCAGGCTTCCTTATAGCTCCCTCACTGTTCTGCATGTAAGTCAAGGGGATAGCTGTCCTGGGAGCCAATACACCACTAACCTAAGTATCTAGACCACAGCCACAAAATGATATACACTCTCCTCCAATATACTATTAGGGATCAACACCATCCTATATTATGTCTCTTTTTACCTCAGGCACCTGCAGAGGTAAAGCCTCACTATTCATCAACTATTAATCTCACACTATTTTGTTCCAATTCCTTTTTCTCTTATATCCATATCACTGGCCCTCCTATATCTGTGTCTTTATGAATTAGCTTACTCTCCCTATCTTTTTCTTCTTCTCTTTTCACTTCTACCACTTCCTGGACTTCAATGAAATTGAACTGTAGCTCACACAAGAAAAAATAAACATAATTTTAATTTTCTTTACTTGTATCCTGTGGATCGCAGGATCAAAAGGTAATTTAGTCTTCCCTTTTGCTGTACATAGTTATTTTCAGATTAACAAGCCTCCTCGGTTTCACAAAATTAATTTATCCATTAAAACTCATGTCCTGGATATAACACATGGCAGATGCTATTAGTTGCATCGCATTACTTGCTTTTTTCCAAAAAAAAAGAAAACTGATTTTGAATGGAGCAAAAATATGCCCAGGTTTAAAGGAAAAATTAAAACTTAAGTTTCCCTTGAAGCTAAGATTAGCCACGTCACATGGTTTTAGTTAATGCGGTGTAAACATAAAATACTGGACAGAATTCGCAAGAAGTCACTTGAAATGGGGGAAGAGTCAGCTGGCTCTCTCATTTTGTCCCCCTCCTCTCCATTCTTGCTGAGTGTAATGCTAACTTGATGATGGATCTTCATAACCATGAGGCAGCAAGCATGGAGGCAAAAGCCACAAGCTAAAGATGGTTTAGAGGAAGGATAAAAGGAGGCTATTGGCATTATGTGGCTACTGTTTACAGCCTGGAGAGCCTACATCCAGGCTTGTGGATATGCAAGGAAAACAAAACTCTTTGTTTATTTAATCCATGTTTGAAGCTAAATAAAACAAAACTAACTTCTCCCTCCTGGTTTTTCCTCCTACGCTCCAAGAACTTCAACTGCAGGATCACAATCTTCCACTCACTGTGTCATCTGTATTCAGGGGAAAGCCCCCCTGAATCTCCCTTCAGTTGACATTTCCACCATGGATTTAAAAACACTCATTTCTAATTATCTTTGCATCACTCCACCAATGATTCACCCAGAATTTCATCATTACCAGAAACTTCTCCACCTGCAAGATCTCAAATCCAAACCTTCCGTTTTCTGACACCATCTCCTATTCTTTGAGATTAACTGATCAAGTAACCCCATTAAAATAATCTTTTGACCTCATCAGATAATTAATCGATTGAACTCTACTTTCTCACCAGTCTTCAAATCCCTCTTCTATTTATTTCCCTACTTTAGTCCCATGGTTGGGCTCCATGGGACTAAAGTATGATTACTGTTGCAAACACTCCCTTGACTCCTGATTTCTCCAATGTATTCTTATAGCAAAACCTAAGTCTAATTTCACCAAGAAACTAAATGTTCTTGAAGAGAATCACATAGGTTCTCACACAGGAGAGACAGATTTCATGTTAAATCTGTGATCAGTAACTTCAAATGGGTACTTGGCTCTCCCCAGAAATTCTACTAGGTTGCTCTACTAAGTTCAGTTTCCCACTTGCTGAAATGACTATCTCATACCTTCTCCTCAAGGCCTTGCACCACATCCATACTTCACTTCAGGGTGAATCCTTCAGAAACGAACACCTTCACATTTCTATTACTAAATATATATACCCTTGCTCACAGATACAGGGCCTTGCTCCTTTCTATATAATCTCCCTCTATCTCCTTCATCATCAGTTTCTCCCTTCCTTCGGGCTCATTCTCCATGATCACACAACCATGCTCCAGTCTCTCTTCAAGAACCTAGCCTTAATCTCACCCCTACCACCAACCACAGCTCCTCTATCTCTCTCCTCCCCATTATGGCCAAAGTTCTTTAAAGAATTTTTTCCATATCTAATCTCCATGCCTTCACCTTCTATTTACTATTCACATTTCTTTTTCTTTAATTTTTGTGTTATTGTTGCTATTTGCTTTTTGGAATTGAGCTTTAAAAAGTGTTTGCTTTAGTGCAATGGGTAATATAGCAAACATTCATGTACTCATGACCTAGAATCAAAAATTGCCAAATTTTGTTTTTTCCAAGATTCTTCATTACTTTGTGGTTTTAAACAAAGAAATCATTACAGGTGAAGTTGAAATCTCCTTTGTTCTCTTCCCTAGACACACTTTCTTCCATTATCAAGAAAACCATTATGATGCATTTAGTTTGCTTTCAAATAACCTTTTATCATTTACTACAAACACACACACATATATATCCATAAACAATCTAAAGCTAGTTATGTGTATTTATTTTAAAATATACATAAAATGGAATGATTCTGAAGCTTTCTTTTTGCCTCAACCTTAGATTCTTGAGATCTACCCATGTTGGTTTATATTTATCTATGTCATTCATTGTAAATGCTGCATGTATTTCATCATATATAGTCAAAATCATTTATTTGAGAGGCTGCATAGTATAATGGTAGAAAGCAAGTGTTCTGGAGCCATGCTGCTTGGGTTTACTACAAACTCATGTTGCTAACTAGCTATGTGACCTTAGGCAAGTTATCCAAACTCTCTGATGTCAGTCACTTCATCTATAAGATATAGTTAATAGATGTAGCTACATTTGGGATTAAATGATTTAACTTATCTAAAGTACCTAGAATCTTTCTGTCTCATAGTAAACATGCAATACTAGTGTGTCAGTGGGAAAACAGATGGCACACTCAAATTAGGATAATTGGAAGAAAGTTTACTTATAAAGGAGCAAATTACAAAAGTGTAGTTAGACAATAGGAGGACCACAAAGAATAGTACCTTTACCCAAGATGGCAGCTGCGAGAGGGAGCTGTTAACTCTTCTACACCAGAATGAAAGCAAACATTAGAAAACAAATTAATCTTATAAATAAATTGAAATCTCTTCTCCAGTCTTCTTTCCCCCAGTTTCCTAAGGGAATTATTAGGCATTTGGGTTATATCCAAACTACATTGAAAAGTTTTTAGGCTAGGCACAGTGGCTCACACCCGTAATCCCAGCACCGTGGAAGGTCAAGGTGGGAGGATCACTAGAGGCCAGAAGTTTGAGAACAGCCTGGGAAACATAGTGAAACACCGCCTCTATTCATTTAAATAATAATAATAAAAATAAAATAAAATAAAAATTTTATACACATTCCTATATGCAGACACCTAAACCTTTTTAGAGAAAAAGTTTGCCAGAGTCAGGCAGAAGTCATGTAATGAAGGCCTCCCAAAGGCATGTTCAGTGGAGCACTGATTCTGTAGGATGTTAGTGGGTTTCTTGCCAAATAAGCTTAGAAACAGTGTTTAAAACAAAATTAAACAGTTTTTTTCACCAGGATTTCTTAGAGCTTTACCTGTGCTAATGTGGGAGTCAGGAAGAAACCCATGAAGAGCACTTCTTACCCCATCTCATCCCCTTATCGAAGGCTGCCAAGTGCACAGGGGCCAGGGAGGATTTGCTATCCTGAAGACTTGCAAAGGCAAGAGAGGGGGACATGAGGCACCATTTGAGCTTCAATTCCCTTGCAGCCTAGTGGGCCTAGTGAAACCTCTTGGCCTGGGAAATTTTAACCATATGAAAAGTGACAGTGCAAAGACTCACAAACCAGATGGGCTCCAGCCTTCACAGATTTCCCCCACTGTCTTGTGGAGGAAATAAATCAATAAGATCCATAAATAAACACTTTTTATTTTGTCTCATCAGAGATCAACTCTATGGTGTATAATAACTAGGCAGATTGACTTCAGCTATAGATAGCACGGTGGAGATTTATAACCTGTCAGCAAACTACTTTTAGGAGATTTTTCGTAGGTCGTCATTTGCAATCACAAAAACTGTGCTGAGTATAAGAACAGTTACTCTAATACTGGATTCACTGAAGATATTATCATGTAAGACTCAAATAAGTGTCAAGTATTTTGCAGATAACTTTGTAGAACCATTGTGAGCATGCTATGGGCTTCAGGGTTCTCAGCTTGTGATGGCCCTGAGAAAGGGTGGATAAAGTTACTTTAAAGTCATTCTAAATGAAACCCAATTTGAAATAAATTTTGATTCACAGCGACCTCGCCAACTAAACTTCACAATCCCCAAGTACTCACATTACAGTTGGCTTCATAAACTTCACTGGGTTTTTAATGTCAGCTCAAAGTGTGGTCCTTAGCTAACTAATGCAGAAACAGAAAACCAAATACCGCGTGGTCTCACATATGAGTGGAGGATAAATGATGAGAATGCATGAACACAAAGAGGGGAACAACAGACACAGGGGCCTACTTGAAGGAGGAGGGTGGAAGAAGAGAGAGAATAAAAAAAATAACTATTGAGTACTAGGTTTAGTAGCTGGGTGGTGAAATTATTTGTACAACAAACCTCCATGACACAAGTTTACCTGTATCACAAACCTGCACATGTATCCTTGAATCTAAAATAACAGTTAAAAAAATAAAAAGACTCAGCTGTTCAGTTCACCTTCCCTTTGAAATAGAACCAAAACAATCTGGCCTTTACTCTGGGTTTTTTGCATGAAGGAACACTGATTGTTGAAGAATGGTCCCTGAAAGACATCAGCATTGGCACTTTTCCTCCCATCAAAGAGAAGAAATTTGGGCCCGAAAATAGAGCACTATTGGCATCCTTCCACAAAATAACTATGCACATTCTTTCCTATAAATTATAACATTAAAGAAAACCATTATTTGAGACTAATATTTGTACATACATTGATATGCCAATGAGCACTGTGCATCTGTAAGATGAGAATATCCTGTGAAATGTTTCCTGAGCACATTTTTCACTGAGGTTTTGTTTCTTTGTTTTGTCAGACACTTCTTTCCTGGGCTAGTGTTCCTTAGAATTTGTTTTGGGAAACAATGCTGAGAGAAGAGCACAGAATTTGGAACCTTGATGACATTGTTTAGCTACTGACTAAAAGTATCCTGAACCTGAATTCTACCATTGTGCGAAACTTCTGATATGTGGTTTATTAAATCTTCTTATTGGTTAACACTGTTTGAATTGGGATTTATATTATTTGGAATGTGAACTAACAGAGAGAAAATTGGTACGCAGATTACGGTACTGTGAGTAACAGATTTTAAATTGCAGAACTGATTGGACGCAAGAGGTAGGACATGGAGCCATGAGGAACCCACTATTTATAATGTGGATTTGTGTTGACCATTTATCATGCCTGGAATAGAGACAAGCTTGGGCTAAAAGTGACCTGTCTGAAAAAAAAAAAAAAGTGTAATATGGCTTTGCCACATATCCTGTCCACATATCCTGCAGCCCAAGTGAACTAAGCGTCTGGTAATTTGGAGCTATGCAGGTTTGAAAAGCTGAGTATGACCCATGAGTTCTTCATCAGGGCTCCATGTGTCTCAGGTGATTTGAGAGACGGTTGATAAAATTGAAAGCATATGTGAACTTGAATGAGGGAAAAATGATATCTTTCTTTTCATTAACCTCTAACTGAAATTTAGCATTTCCTATAATTATAAATATAGAACCAACAAACCCACAGATGGATATTTGTAATTTGTCACCAATAGAATTCACAGATATTTTTGTATCACATTATAGTTGTTACAAATATCTTAAAATATCATTTACATTCAAAACTAATTTTTAAATTTTAGTAGATCCACTGCTAGATATTAATTTTGTATATCTTAAATATTAATTTACATGAATTACAGACACCTATATTACATCATGTGTTTTTAATAGTTTCACAACTATATTTCAATTTATTTTTTTCTGTGCATTACGCATTTTATTTTATGCAAAATAAAATACGTAAAAATAAAAATAAAAAATATAGAAAATAGTAAAAAAAAATTTATATAAAAATATTCTGAGAAAGAGTCTACAGGCTTCACCTACGTTCCCCAGGTGTCTGTGGCATAAAAAAGGTTAGGAAACTTTACCCAAGGTAAAATTAGTGAGAGAAACTATGAGAAAATAGGAGATTAAGGAATGGGATTATGGTAAAAGACAAACAGATTGCCTCAGGATATTCTCCAGCATTTCCTAAGAAGTGTTCTCTACCTGACAAAAGGAAGAAATGTATGTATTTTGAAGATATAACTGGGAAACAGCTGGGGATCAAGAAGCAGATTATGGTAGTGCTTCTACACCCAAACTATTGTCTATAATTGCGTGAGGGCCAGAGGGATGGGCTGGAGTCAAAGCTTGTTGCTGGGAGACTGGAATTCTCAAACTCAATGACTCTTACCTGGATAGAATTTACGGCTCTCAGTAAAGTAAATAGATCAGCATCTCACTACATTTTTATTATATTTTATTTATTTGTGTTACTCTTTATCGAGGTGTAATATGCGTACAAAAAAGTATTACAAGTGGAGAGCTCTACGGATTTTCACAAATTTAACACACTCGTACAACCAGCACCCAGATTAAGAAACAGCACTAAGAGCACCCCAGAAGCCATGCCTGTTCTCCCTCTTTGTCCTATTCCCGTAGTATGTTGACTGTAAAAAAGCATAGTTTAGTTTTGCTGGTCCTGGTTATTTTCATATAAATGGTATCATATAGGATGTACTCTTTTGTGTCAGGCCTCTTCATGAAGCTTGGGAAACTAATCCATACTTTTGCATCTTGTAGTTCTTTCACTTTCATTGTTGTATAAGCAGAGATTATAAAAAATGTGATCTGGGGACTCCTGAGGTTCCTGCAACCTTTTCCAGTGTGTTCACAAGATCTAAACCATTTTTATAAAATGGTAATATATAATATGTCTCTTAATTCTAATTCTCTCATGAGTGTACAGTGGAGTTGTCCAGAGGCTACATGATATGTAGATGATGTTCATGCATTCCTGTTTTCAAAATTTTCTCAGTTTTAATTTCCAATATAATACATGCTATAGATATAACAAAATATAAAATATAAAAACAAAAGTTCCTTGGATTCTGCAATAATTTTTTAAAAAGTAAAGACGTCCTGAGGCCAAAAAGCTTGAAAATCATTACTGTAATTTTGTAACTATACCACAATTTATTTTTCATTACATTGTTGATAAGCATTGAGTTTTTCTAATTTTTGGCTATCATGAATACTGCTTCTATGAATGTGTCTTTTGGTGAACATATGGACTCATTTCTGTTGGCTACATATACCTAGGATTGGTATTGCTGGGACATGGAGTATATATTTGGTTTCTAGTAGATACCGCCAGTTTTTCAGAATGCCTGAACCAATTTACATTCCCATCAGCAATCTATAAAACTTTCACTTGTTCTACATTCTAATCAACACTAGATACTGTTTATAATTTTAGCTATTCTTTTGCTTGTTTAGTGGTATTATATCAGAGTTTTAATTTGCATTTCTCTGAAACAAGTGAAGTTGAGCTCCTTTATATGTACATATTGACCATTTAAATATTCTTTTGTAAATTGTTCAATTATTCTCTATGTTTTTCTACTGGGTTGTGTACCTTTTTCTTATTGAGTTGTAGGAGTTCTTTTCCTTTTTAAATTTTTCTGCATCCATTAAAATAATCATATGTTTTTCTCTCAATATCGATATAACACTCATCCAATCCACAGACTCCATTCAAATTTTACTAAGTATGCAAACTTTCTATTTCAGAATCACGTGTGTGTTGCACTTAGTCACCATATTTTATGAATCTCCTTCAATCTGCAATAGCTCCTCTTTTCCTCTCTTTTACATCTTTGACAGTTTCAAAAAGTCTAGCTCTTTGATTCTTTACAGTGACTTTCAAACTTAGTCCATCCGATATTTCCACAGGACCAATTCTATAACAAGCCACAGAATTGATGCTGTGCTCTTGTGGTAGTCTGAATAATGCCCCCCTCCCTCAAAGATGTCCATGTCCTAGTTCAAAGAACCTGTAAACATGTCACCTTTTATGGTAAAAGGGATTTTGCAAAGGTGATTAAGTTAAGAATAAGAATCTTGAGATGGGGAAATTAACCTGGATTATCTCAGTGGGCCCAATGTCATCACAAGGTCCTTACAAGAGGAAGGCAGGAGGATCAGAATTAGGAGAAGGAGATCTGATGATGGAAGTAAAAGTTTGGAGTGGTGCAAGGAAGGGGTCACGGAAAGCAAGGAGCCTTTAGAAGCTGAAAAAGTCCAGTAATCACTCTTCTCAATGCCTCTGAAAGGAACACAGCCCTGTTGTGACATTCACTTTAGACTTCTGAGAATAAATCTGTGTTGTTTCAGGCACTAAGTTTGTGGTAATTTGTTATAGCAATAGTAGGACGCTAATAGGTTCTTTTTGGTGAATTATATCAGGAGACACTCTGGTCAGCCCTTCCCACCATTTGTACATATGTATGCAAAATGATTCCTTTTATGGCTATCAGCCAACTTCTTTCCTCAGTGTAATGTTGTATGGAACAAGAAGACAATTAAGATCTCTGTAGAGACCGGGCGCGGTGGCTCATGCCTGTAATCCCAACAGTTTGAGAGGCCAAGGTGAGCAGATCACTTGATATCAGGAGTTCGCGACCAGCTTGGCCAACGTGGTGAAACTCCATCTCTACTACAATATAAAAATTAGCTGGGCTTGGTGGTGTGTACCTGTAGTCCTAGCTACTTGGGAGGCCAAGGTAGAAGAATTGCTTGAACCAGTAGGCAGAGGCTGCAGTGAGCCAAGATCACACCAGCCTGGGCAACAGAGCAAGACTACATCTCAAAAATCAATCAATCAATCAATCAATCAATCAATCAATAAAATCTCCATAGAGTGTATTATGGCAGAAGGCAGTCAAATTGATGTAGTCTTAAGGCAAGATTATGAAGCTTTAGTCATACCAGACAAAAAGAATTTGCTTCTGATGTTTGTTGCAAATTAGTATAAAGAAAAAAATATTTGCCAGCTCAATAGCTGCATGCCACTTATCGGGGAGTTGTGCTGATTTATTTTAGTAAAGTTACTATATCTAGAACAGCAGCTGCAGTTGGAGTTGCTTCCTGATGAAGTTTATAATCTACAGTCATTCTCTAAGATCATTTTGCATAGGCCAACCATGTGACTTAAATTAGAATAAAAGAGCTGTCAACATCTCTACATCTTTTAAGACTTTTATGATGAGGCTAACCTCTACAGTTCTCCCAGAAATCCAGTATTTTTATGATTTACTAACATAGTAGAAAATAGAGATTCCATAGGTTTTCACTTGGCCCTTCCTATAATAATGATCTTTACTCAATTGGTCAGATATCCAATGTCAGTATCTGCCAGTTGCCAATACAGCTTTTTTCAATTTTTTATTCAGGAACCAGAGAAATAATGACGGACTTACTTGGCCAAAATTCAATATATTACCTCAGGGGTCCCCAACCCCCAGACCGCCTGATCAGTACCAGTTCGTGACCTGTCAGGAACCGGGCCACAGACCAGCAGGTGAGTGGCAGGTGAGTGAGTATTATTGCCTAAATTCCGCCTCCTGTTGGATCAACAGCAGCATTAGATTCTCATAGGAGCATGAACTCTATTGTGAACTGTGCATGCGAGGAATCTAGGTTGCACACTCCTTATGATAATCTAATGCCTGATGATCTGAGGAGGAACAGTTTCATCCCCAAACCACCAACCCCCCACCCCATTTACATGGAAAAATTGTTTTCCATGAAACCGGTCCCTAGTGCCAAAAAGTTGGGGACCATCATATCACCTGACCTCCATAAGCCACCACTGTGACTGGTGGACCAAAGTGGTGATTGGATTTTCAACAGTCAGTATTTAGTAATTCCTAAAAGGATCTGGGTTCTCCTTTTCTCTATGTATAGATATCTTATTAAATAGCGACAGGTCCCTTTATGGAAAGCTTAGAAGAATCTTTACAGTGTATACTTGTGACAGAGCAACAGAGAAGATTCTCAAGGAGACCTGACCTCTCAGCACTCAAAGGACTTGGACTGTGAACTGGCTTAGGTGTGGAAACTAGGTTAAAGACAGGGGTTCTTTGTTGAGATGACCGAAGTCAGGTTTCCGACCAACAGAACTGTAGTTTTTCCTGTTATGTAAAGCAAAATTTTAGTGAGCTGCTTTTCTATTTATTTTTTTATTTTTATTTATTTATATATTTTTTAAGACGGCCTCACTGTGTCACCCAGGCTGGAGTGCAGTGGCATGATCTTGACTCACTGCAACCTCCACCTCCCAGGTGCCTCAGCCTCCCAAGTAGCTGTGATTGCAGACATGCACCACCACATTTGGCTAATTTTTGTATTTTTAATAGAGACAGGGTTTTACCATGTTGGTCAGGCTGGTCTCAAACTCCTGACCTCAGGTGATCCTCCCACCTCGGTCTCTCAAAGTGCTGGGAATACAGACATGAGCCACTGCGCCCAGCCTCTATTGATTGCTTCAAGATTAACTAGCCACTACAAAGTCTTCTGAGTCAGAAGAATTCTGATTACCACTGTGTCCCTGTTGCCCATTACAATAAAAGCACCCACCTTGTCATACGTGATAAAGCATTGCCAACTGACCACTTCTATCCTAGGATTCTAACAATCTCAATGAAATCAGAGAGCCCCTCTTAATGGTGGCATCTCCCACTGCAATCACAGGATGATAGGGTACAGATATAGTTCAAGCTGTTAAGGATGCTGCTGCTCCTCCCACTAATGTATTTCTTAATGCCTTGGGGAAGAAGTAATTGCTGTCTGGACCCCATTAAGGGATGAAGTGTAGGGCTTGGTAGGTGTGTAGGGCACAAATGATAAATATTTTTCAGCATTCCTATATCTCCAAACCTTTGGCTTCCTTTCTCTTTAAGCTAGGAAAGATCTAACATCTCACCCTCATTAGACATAGCCCAAGTTTTAATCAATCCACCAAATACCTTTTTAGCACTACTTCCAGCTATACTCTAGAGTATCTGGCAGAAGAACTCATCAATAAATTAGACACAAGCCAAGTTATATTCCATACTCCTTGATGTACACATTCCACCAATTTGAATTACCTAAATTAGCAAAACCTTGCAATTATCTTAGCGTATAAACTATTTCCTCCCAGGTCAGACTTCATACTTGCCCCCATCCAAATTTGCTGAGATTGAAGTCTATTTATAGGTCTGGGAGCAACATAAGGTCACGGTGGTAAGGCTTTTTGAGTTTTATTTTGTTTTTAATGAATACATAATAATCATACATATTTATATGGTATAGTGTAATGTTTTGGTACATGTGTATGTTGTGTAATGATCAAATCATGGTAATTAGCATGTCCATCACTTCAAACATTTGTCATTTCCTTGTGGTGAGAACATTCAAAATCCTTTCTTCTAGCTATTTTGAAATATGCAATATATTATTGTTAACTATAGTCACCCTACTGTGCAATAGAACACCAGAACTTGTCCCTCCTATCTAACTGTTAACCATCCTCTTTCCATGACCTCCTCCTCCCTCCCCTCCCCTCCCCAGCCTCCAGTAACCACTGTTCTACTATCTACTTCTATGAGATCAACTTTTTAGATTCCACATGTGTGAGATCATGTGGTATTTGTTTTTCTGTGTTTGGCTTATTTCACTTAACATAATGTCCTCTATGTTCATCCATGTTGTTGCAAATGAAAGGAGTTTCTCTTTTTAATTGCTGAATAGTATTCCATTGTGCATATATGCCACATTTTTTGTATCCATTCATCTGTTGATGGACACTTACATAGGTTCCATATCTTGGCTGTTACAAATAGTGCTGTAATAAAGATGGGAGTGCAGATATCTCTTCGACATGCTGATTTCATTTCCTTTGGATATATACCCAATAGTGGGATTGCTGAGTCACATGGTAGTTCTACAAAAAGGAACCTCCATACTGTTGTTTGTAATGGCTGTACTAATTTACATTTCACCAACAGTGTATAAGAGTTCTCCTTTCTCCGTACCCTCACCAGCATTTGTTATTTTTAATTTTTGACAACAGTCATTCTAACTGAAGTGAGGCGTTATCTCATTCTGCTTTGATTTGCATTTCCCTGATGATTAGTGATGTAGGACACTTTTTCATATATTCTTTAGCCATTTATATGTCTTCTTTTGAGAAATGTATATTCAGATATTTTGGCCATCAGACTTTTTTTTTGTTATTGAGTTTTTTGAGTTTCTTATATATTCTGGATACTAACCCCTTATCAGATACATAGTTTGTAAATATTTTCTCCCATTCTATAGGTTGTCTCTTCACTCTGTTGATTGCTTTCTTTGCTGTGCAGAAGCTTTTTAGTTTGATGAAATCCTATTTGTCTATTCTTACTTTTGTTGCCTATGCTTTTGAGGTCTTGTTCAAAAAATCCTTGCTTTGATCAAATAATGAAGTGTTTCCCCTATGTTTTTTTCCTCTATGTTTCATAGTTTCCATTGGGGTGGGTTTTGAGTATAATGAGCATCTAATTAAGGTTATTAAAAGTTCTTCAAGCAAGAGAAGACTAGCTTCCTCAGATACAAAAGGGAAGACTGTTCCCACTGTCAAGGAAGAGTCACAGTGAGTCAGGTTTCAATATGCTGAGATAGCTGAGTCCATCCAGATTTACCCATCCTCATGAATCCGTTACTTCCCAATGGATCTATGGGGGCTCAAAGTTTCACATGAGAAACTTGGGGAGGCTATGACACTTCTGCAACATATAGAATTAAGTCTTGTGTTTGGTTTTGAAAATATTGACCTTCTGGCTGCAAAATTAGAGGCTTTTTTAGGGCTCTCTAACCATGATTCAAGCTTAGTGTTTCAACATCTGAGTTTGTCATTCTCTTGAAGTGCCAGAATACACCCACCCACACCCCCTACCCACCCCACACACACTCACATATCACAGTCCTTGCAGGACTTATTATTATGTAACTGCCATAGAGTTAAGTGTATGAGACACTTGATACCCTGAGGCACTTGCTGCACTAGACACACCAGTCCAATCAATCACAAATAATAATTTGACTATGAAACCACTGCATTTCATAAATTACCAGCATCTCATTTCCCAAGGCCAGAATCTCAGCACTGAATTCAAGACCAAGGAATTACCAAACCAATGCCAAAATTCCATCTTCAAAGGACTATTTCCTGAGACAATATTGATTCCAATTTCTGATTCAATTCAGTTAGGAGGTCAAAATCACAAGTAATTTTTTTTTTTTTTTTTTTGAGACAGAGTTTGGCTCTTGTTGCCCAGGGTGGAGTGCAATGGCGCAATCTCGGCTCACTGCAACCTCCACCTCCCGGGTTCAAAGTATTCTCCTGCCTCAGCCTCCCGAGTAGCTGGAATTACAGGCGTGAGCCACTATGCCCGGCTAATTTTGTGTTTTTAGTAGAGATGGGGTTTCTCCATGTTGGTCAGGCTGGTCTCAAACTCCCAACCTCAGGTGATCCGCCCACCTTGGCCTCCCAAAGTGCTGGGATTATAGGCATGAGCCACCGCACCCAGCCAGAGGTCAAAATCACAAGTAATTTTAAGAGAAAGGATTTAATATGAAAAACTGTTAATTAGGTATAAAAATTGTTCACTGGGTACATTTAAATGCTTAAAAGTAAACATAAAATTATCACTAGGGTAGAAACTGCAGGAAGCAGCTACCACCTCTACAGTTGGGGGAATGAAGGGATCCAGTTGGAGTTAAACTTAAAAGTTTGAATGACTGGCCCCATGGACCTGTAGCCCATACCTTTGAGGAGGAAGCACTGCTCAACTGATGCTAGAGTCTCCGGTCTCCAAAAGAGGGCACGTTGGGACTGGGACCAAGACCTCTGAAAAACAAACCTGTTCCATAAATCTATTGTGGTTTTTGAGATGCACCGCCACCCTAATAAGTATGCTTAATATATTAGACAAAGAATATGCCAGAACTTGACTTTGTTCAAAAAGCAAACTATGGGTACAAAGAATTAACTAGAGAATTATCTTTTCTAATCAAAAATAGAAGCATGATTACAAATAGGGCTAAGTTTTATGTGATGTGTGAGTCTTTGGAGATGATTGCAATTATATCCAGTGGGAAAAAAGGGTTTCAAGTAATTAGCATTTTATTTTTACCTGTGCTTAACTTCTTTACTCCATAAGTATGCTTAAAGACCAAAAGTTGTTTTGCATTTCTCATCCACTTCAGTTTTTAAGGATTATCATTCTAAACATTGGACATTTTTAAAAATGATATAACAAAATAAGAGGAGTGATAGTCCTAAGTGACAATTAGAAAAAAATACTCTCACAACTTCCAATGCTTGATAGCATGGCCCAAGATATCACCATTTTTCACTTGAGTTAATGATTTAGCCTCTTAAATGTTTGCCATTCCTACACACTTGTCTTTATTAGTCTATTCTTAATACACTCATCAGAGTGATCATGTTAAGGGAAGAGCTAAGTCACAGCATGGTTACATCTTTGCTCAAAACATACTGATGGCTTTCCATCTTGCTGAATATAAGCTGTATTTGCTGTTCTCATGCTTCTGTGAAGAAATACACAAGAGTGAGTAATTTATTAAGAAAACAGGTTTAATTGACTCACAGTTCCACAAGGTTGGGAAGGCATCAGGAAACTTATAATCATGGCATAAGGCACCTCTTCACAGGGTGGCAGGAGAGAGAATGAGTGCAAGGCAGGGATTGCCAGATGCTTATACAACCATCAGATCTTGTGAGACTTACTCATTATCGCGAGAACAGCATGGGGGAAACCACCCCCATGATTCAATTACCTCTACCTGGTCCCATCCTTAAAACATGGGGATTATTACAATTCAAGGTGAAAATTGGGTGGGGACACACAGCCAAACCATATCATTCCACCCCCACCCCTCCCAAATCTCATGTCCTCACATTTCAAAACACAATCATGCCCTTCCAACAGTCCCCCAAAGTCTTAACTCATTCTAGCATTCACTCAAAAGTCCAAGTCCAAAGTCTCATCTGAGACAAGGCAAGTCCCTTCCACTTATGAGCCTGTAAGATCAAAAGCAAGTTATTTAATTCTAAGATACAGTGGGGGTACAGGCATTGGGTAAATGTTCCCACTCCAAATGGGAGAAATAGGCCAAAACAAAGAGGCTACAGTCCCCATGTAAGTCCGAAATCCAATAGGGCAGTCATTAAAACTTAAAGTTCTAAAATGATCTCCTTTAACTGTATGTCTCACATCCAGGTCACACTTATGCAAGAGGTGAGCTCCCACAACCTTGGGCAGCTCCGTCCCTGTGGCCATGCAAGGTACAGCCCTGCCCCAGGATGCTTTCACAGGGGGACACTGAATGCCTGCAGCTTTTCTAGGTGCACAGTGCAAGCTGTTGGTGGATCTACCATTCTAGGGTCTGGGATCTGGAGGATGGTGGCCCTCTTCTCACAGCTCTACTAGGCAGTCCCCCTGTGGGACTCTGTGTGGGGTCTGCAACCCCGCATTTCCCATCCTCACTGCCATAGCAGAGGTTCTCCATGATGGCTCTGCCCCTGCAGCAGACTTCTGCCTGTACATCCAGGCATTTCCACACATGCTCTGAAATCTAGGTGGAGGTTCCCAAACCTCAATTCTTGACTTCTATGCATCCACAGGCCCAACGCCACATGGAAGCTGCCAAGGCTTGGGGCTTTCACCCTCTGAAGCAATGGACTGAGCTGTACTCTGACCCCTTTTAGTTATGGTTGGAGTGGCTGGGATACAGGGCACCAAGTCCCAAGGCTGCACACAGCAAGGGGGCCCTGGACCCGGCCCAGGACACCATTTTTCCCTCCTAGGCCTCCGGGCCTGTGATGGAAGGGGCTGCTGTGAAAGTCTCTGACACACCCTGGACACCTTTTCCCCATTGTCTTGGTGATTAACATTTGGCTCCTGATTACTTATGTAAATTTCTGCAGCAGGCTTGAATTTCTCCCCAGAAAATGGGTTTTTCTTTTCTATTGCATCATCAGGCTGCAAATTTTCCAAACTTTCATCATCTACTTCCCCTTCAATGCTTTGCCACTTAGAAATTTCTTCCACCAGATCTAAATCATCTGTTTCAAGTTCAAAGTTCCACAGATCTCTAAGGCAAGGACAAAATGCCACCAGTCTCTTTGCTAAAGCATATCAAGAGCCACCTTTGCCCCCGTTCCCAAGAAGTTCCTCATTTCCATGTGAGTCCACCTCAGCCTGGACCTTATTGTCCACATCACTATCAGCATTTTGGCCAAAACCATTCAACAAGTTTCTAGGAAGTTCCAAATTTTCCCATATCTTCCTGTCTTCTTCTGAGTCCTCCAAACTGTTCCAACCTCTTCCTGTTACCCGTTCCAAAGTCATTTCCAAATTTTTTAGTATCTTTACAGCAGTGCCCCATTCTACGGGTACCAATTTACTGTATTAGTCCATTCTCATGCCACTATAAAAAACTGCCCAAGACTGCGTAATATATAAAGGAAACAGGTTTAATTGACACACAGTTCCATATCGCTGGGGAGGCCTCAGGAAACTTACAATCATGGTGGAAGGCATCTCTTCACAGGGCGGCAGGGGAGAGAATGAGTGCAAGCAGGGGAAATGCCAAACTCTTATTGAACCATCAGATCTCTTGAGACTTACCCATTATCATGAGAACAGCATGGGGGAAGCCTCCCCTGTGATCCAATTACCTCCACCTGGTCCTGCCCTTGACATGTGGGGATTATTACAATTCAAGATGATATGTGGGTGGGGACACAGAGCCAAACCATATCATCAGGCAAAGTTGGAGTAGTAACATTCAAAGTCTCAAGACTGACATATGTTCCCTCCATCCCTAGGTCCAATGACTGCTACCTCTCTGACTCTGTCTTCTACTCCCCTTCCTCTCACTCTGTCCTCACCACATTGGTTTCTTTGCTGTAACTCAGGGCATTTGCCCTTGCAGTTCCATTTCCCTGGAATGCTCTCCTCAGATAGCTACATGGCTGTCTCTCTCACCTCCTTCAGACTTTTACTCAAATATTGGCTTTTCAGTGAGACTTTTCCTATGGTTCTAATTAAAATTTCAACACATACACAATACTCTCCTTACGTTCTTCCTGCTTTATTGTCTGATTACTCCCACTAACATTTGGGTTCCCTAAGGGCAGAGATTTCCATTCCTTTTATTCATTTCTAGATTCCCAGCATCCTCCAGATACCTGGCTCATAGTAGGTCATTAACAAATATTCACCAAATTAATAACTACATGAGTGAATGATATAAATAAAATAAACCCGGGCTTTACATCTAATTGTTGGCTGATTAGAAACAAGCCTCTCTTCATCTCTTTTTACTTGAATTTATTCCTCTGTAAATTAAGGTCATAATACTCCATCAAACTCATGGCTTTCACCATTGATTGTGAATTCGTGACATTTCTTAATCAAAAGCATTGAGAGAGGAGATGTTTATAATTAGAGACAAAATTCAAAATTTTGATCTGGGAGTCAAAAGACCTGGGTTGAAGACATGGAAAAGAGATCTTTGTACTTCATATTAACATAACCATAATTTCCCTCTCTACCTCATAAGATTTTTGTGAACATTGAAAGGAGAGCAGGGAACATAGTAGGTATACAGTCAATATTTTTTTCAATCCTATTTTCTCCCCTATTAGCCAGGCCAAAAAAAGAAAAAAATGTTATAGTGATAATGCTAACAACATCAATAGGAGCTATTATTACTTTGTCTCTGGGTGGTTACCTTAGTTGTAAGATACTAAGCTTTTGGTGGATTTAGTCCACATAGGCTGATTTGTTTAACTCAGTTTCATCTTTATTGACTCTACCCACACCTTGGCCATACCTGACTATTAATGAAGGCTGTGTCAACTCATTCCTTTCTTGTAGTACTTTTAAAAGCAGTCTAAAGTTCAGTATCTGATGACAATTCATTCAGTGATACTATTCTGCCACTAAATTACTTTTGCCATTAATTAACTCTGTAAAGGATAAAAGATTTATAACACCTGATGATTAACCTTCAGGAACTCAGAGCATATTGGATTTATATAAAAAGAAGTGCATACTACATTGACTAGTTAGAATAGGGTCCTCTTAAGACAGTTGTCTGGTTATTTGTAACAAGTTTCTATATGCCACATAAGAGGCGTAACAGGATATGTTAATCAGATGTCCTTTTAAAAAAATCCACAAAGACACATTACAAAAAATTCAATCCCATTTGTAGTCACTTTTCCAATTATTGATTATAAGATGGCAACACTAGACTTTAAATGGACTTTGCACAAGTGATTGACATTTGTCTGACTGGCAAAGTCAAGTCAGGCACCATTCTCTGGCCAATACAGCAGAATGGAGGTGGAGTGAGAGAAACTGCATGCATGTCAGAAGCTGTGGGAGACCAGAGGGACAGGCTAAAAGTACAAAGATAACATTCAGAGAAACTTTTCCCACATTTTTCTCTTTTTTAAATATTAAATTACAATAAAAAAATGAAAAACATTACCTCTTGGCGGACTCTGACAACTGTAATAATCCTGTGCATTTGCACACATTTATGTACTTAGAGCTGCACAAAACCCATGGAATAACCAGAACAGTTATTATTCCCATTTTACAGGCAAGAAAACAGAGGCATGGAAATGACAGCTGGCTTGTTAAATTTGCGTATTGGAAAAAGACAAGAGTTTGTGATCATGTTAGGGACTAGGAGAGCAGTATGTTTTGCAGGAGTAACCCAGGAGAACCTTAGCTTTTGCGATCCCCAGAAGTAATCTCCTAGGAAAAACACTTTGCCTGGAGAATTTAACAATAGTAAACTAAACAATGTTCCAGGAATAAACATTGGGTCTATTTTTAGTCCAGTGGTATGCACAAGGCTAGAGTAAGCCTGAAGGAATGTTTTGTGTGATGGAGAATAAACTGAACTTATTTGGTACTGTTGCCTTTTGTCCAAGCCCTTGTCCTAGAGTCCCCAGGACCATTTATGCTTATTAGTCCTTCTTTATCTGGTGTCCTGGGAAGAAACAAGTGGTAAAATTAAAAAAAAAAAAAAAAAAGGCTAAATAGAACATTTTCTTATCTTCAGGGTTAAAATTGTTACTTCATTCAAAGCAATTGGGAAACAGCAGGCCTTCCACCTTTCCTTGTTATCATTATATGTGCAGAAGTAAAGTACTCCTACTACTACAGTAGTTGCTATAACCCAAATAATGTAGTTTCTGTATTTAAGAGTAAAATCAGAGAGGCTGATATGCAAAGAAAATAAAAAAAAAAACCCAGAAGTTATGAGACCTGGACTCTAGAGCCATTTTTTCCCTGTAATTGTATACCCTTGGGTGATTAATTTACTTTTATTAGGACTCCATTGCTTCGTTTTGTTTTCTTGTGAAATGCAAAGATGGCGGGGGTGGGGAAGGATGGGCACTGAACTAAGTGGTTGCTTATACTTAAGATATAGCACTCTAATTCTTTGATAGTTTTTGCTAGAAGGCTATGGGATGAAGATTTGTCAATTGTCCATTTAAAGTAGAAGCAATTTTCTGAATTGCTTATTTGTGATGAGCAGAGACACATAACCTTATTGTCTCTTCATTCACTGTTCATACTCAATGAAAGTTTCCTGTGCCTTCTGAAGCAAATAATGTATATCTGATATATTTCTGGTATACTGTTCACCACACTCTTAAAGGTAAGTATACACTTTTTGTAGGAGATGTAGTTATATACACAATAAGTCTGGGTGAAATATTTGCTGTGGTTTGAAGTTTGCATATATATTACTGTAGATTGCTTCTTCAGAGATTAGGAAATCTCTCAAGGAGGAAAGGGAGTCAAGTAACAGGTAGAAATGAATGTCATTAAATAGAAGACATGCCCAGGTACAGAACCCTGTCTCTTCAATCTGTTAATATGCTGTGCCTTCTATTTCATTAACTTACCAGTCAATGTAATAGTGTGTTACATACATTAAATACTATAGGAATCCTGTGGAGGCAGACATGCCTGTCGGCTAGGGTCATCAGAACAGGTTTCAGAAAAGAGAGAATTCTACAAGGAATTTGAAGATCAGCAGAAAATGCATAGATGGAGAAAATAAGAATAATTTTCCAGTATGAAGTATAGCATAGACCCAAATGAAAAAAACAGAGTGTCTCTTTTAAAACCACTGTATATTGATCACATTTAGAAAATGTAACATCAATAAAATAATACTATTTATTATTCAGCCTATGTTCACATTTTATGTCTTCTACGTCATTTTTTCCCTCTTATTCAAGATCCAATCCAAGATCAATTTCATTATTGTCATGACTCTAATTCTTCAACCTTTATGATGTTGACATTTTTGGAGAATAAAGGTCAATTTTTAGAATTTCCTTTAATTTGGATTTTTAAAAAATATTTCTCCATGGTTAGATTTAATTATGAATCATGAACAGGAGCAGTACTTGAGTGATATTTTTTCTTCTCTGTGCATCATATCAGGAGGTACATGATTAATGACATTAACTTTGTGTCACTGTGTGTCTGGTCATTGATGACATTACTTTGACCACCTGATTAAAATGAGATCTATGGGGTTTTCCCATTTTTCTCTTTGTAATTAATGTGATCTGTAATAAAAGATGTTTTAAAATGATGTAAGCATCCTGTTCCTCATTAAACTTTCCCCAAATAGCTTTCCCATTCATTGAGGAGGCTATTCCTTTGCTTTAAAAATTTCCAGTGGGAGTTTGGAAATTTCAATGTAAACAGCCACATTATTTTAAAATAAATACTTAAATCAATAATCAGTGTCATGCGTGTCCATGTGAAGAGACCATCAAACAGGCTTTGTGTGAGCAATAAAGCTTTTTAATCACCTGGGTGCAGATGGTCTGAGTCCAAAAAGAGAGTCAGCAAAGGGTAGTGGGATTATCATTAGTTCTTATAGGTTTGGGATAGGTGGTGGAGTTAGGAGCAATTTTTGCAGGCAGGGGGTGGATCTTAAAAAGTGCATTCTCAAGGGAGGGAAGAATATTACAAAGTACCTTCTTAAGGGTGGGGAGGGTGTATCGTACAAAGTACATTCACAAGGGCAGGGGACTATCACAAAGTACATTATCGCAAGGGCAGGGAGGGTGTATTTTCACAAAGTCAATTGATCAGTTAGGTGGGGCAGGAACAGATCACAATGGTGGAATCACAGTTAAGGCAGGAACTGGCTATTTTCACTTCTTTTGTGGATCTTCAGATGCTTCAGGCCATCTGGATGTATACGTGCAGGTCACAGGGGATATGATGGCTTAGCTTGGGCTCAGGGGCCTGACAATCAGTACTTACTCATTTCCACTCCCTGATCCTTTGTTTCTGATTCTTGACCTACTGCTGGCTAGGACTTCAAACACAATGCTGAATAGAAGGGATAAGATCACATATGCTTGCCTTGTTTTTGATTTTAGAGAGAATGCATTCTATTAGCTGTAGAATTTTTATAGATGTTCTTTACCAGATAAAATTCCTATTTCTATTTTTCTTAGTACTTCTTAATCATCAGTGGGCATTGGATTTTCAAATTTTTACACATCTATTGAGATGATAATATTTTTCCCCTAGAACAACTGTGCATTCTTATAATGCACAGTACCACTTGGTACTGAAATATTTTCCATTTTATATATTGCCTGATTCAATTTTTCAGTATTTTCTTAGGAATATTTGTACCTATAATTATGAGGAATAGTAAACTAATGCTTTTTTTCTTATAAGAAATGTACTTGTTCATTATTTACATCACAGTTTTGCTGATATCATAAAACTAGACTTTAAGTGTTCCTTCCTCTTTTATTTTAGGGAGTGTTCATATGGAATGGTTTTATTCCTCCATAAAGATCATAGAATGTGTTTGTAAAGCCATCTGAGCCAGTTTTCTCTGATGAAAGATTTTTTATAACAAAATCAATCTCTGCTTTTGTTATCTATTATTGTGTAATAAAACACACAAAAACTTAGTGGCCTAAAACAATAACAATCTATTATCTTTTCTCACTTCTATGAATTGGCTGGTTTTGTCTGGGCTGCATTCACCTGGAGGGTTGGCTGAGCTGTGAACCCCAAGATGGTTCCACTCCCAAGTCTGTCAGTTGGCTCTGGCTAATGGCTCAGCCTTTTTCTCCATGTTTTCTTTCATCCTAGGCAGCCTCAGGAAACTGTTTCAAAAGATTGGAGGTAGAAACTACAAGATATCACTGTGCCAGGCTTCAGAGATTGTACACCATCACTTCTGCCACATTTTGTTGATCAAAGCAATTCACAGGGACATCCCAGCTTCAGGACAGGGGATAAAAATTCTTTCTCCAAATAGGAGGAGGGGCATGCAGAATATGCGGAGTTGTTGCAGCCATCTTTGAAAACAATCTACCACAGCCAATTCAGGCCAGAGTAATTCATATCCCTTCTACATTCTCATTCAATCAGAGCATCAGGCTTAAAATTCTTGATCTCATCATATAAATCCGGTCCAGATACTGATGAGGCACTTTGGATGTAGTTTCTCAAGCACATCTTCTCTGATACCACTCCTCTTAAGCCAGACACCTCTGAACAAAAATGACATCATCTCCTCCAATACATACAATATATAATGTTGAAAAAGTAGTAGGATATTGGCTACAAACACTCCTATTCAAAAGGGGAAGGACAAGAAAATCATGGAATAACTGGTCTATAGAAATTCTTACCTCCAGCCACGGACATGTTGCTAATTTCACCTTCCACAGTAGAGACTATTTCTTGATTAGGGCCCAGTTCTAATCCCTGAAAGTATTAATAGTTCCCTAACCCATGGTTCTTCTCATCTCTTATTTTTCCCCATCTGGGTCTTTCTCGCTCTGGGTCTTGGTTCTATCCTCTGGAACATCTTTTTTCATAAGCAATGGCTGTGTTGGCAGCTGAGTAGCTCTCTCAGCAAACTTTCAGCCTGTAGAAAGTTAGAAGCCAAGAAGTCTCTTTCATTTTGTAGTATCTCTGATGTTTTTAGTCTAATATAATACAACTCTCTTACTTCTTAAAACTTTGTGAGCTTTCTATTATCTATCAGTTTATAGTTCATTTTACAAGACAAAATCCATTCCAACAATTCATTTTTTGGGCAGGTTTCTCTCTACTTTAGACATCATGTCAGGACAATGCCTTTAAAATTCTCAGGAGCTTTTTTGCCAAGCTAAGAGAGTCTAGCAAGCATAGCCATGAATCTTTTCAAGGATTTTAACAAAAGGTTTATAGTCTTGCCCTTGATTTGATCTAGATTCTGAGGCTATCTCTTACTTTGAGAATATTACATCAGTTAGAGAGACAGGAGATGTGAAAAAGTTTCATCTTCCAATCTAGCATAATTGGGGCCCTTCATATTTCTTCTAAATTTTGTTTAGAAACTGAATAGCTACTAATTTAAATTGCCTCTTTCTTCTCATATGTTATACAGCTAAAAGCAAAAAGTACAACAAAATTTCCCAAAACACCTCATTGACACTCTCAACCTTCTGCTTGGATGACCTCTTCTCCTTGCCTCCTCATAGTTAATTATCCACACAAAAGACAAAATAATCCTTATAAAGATCTATGGCAGTGGTCCACCATTATCTCAAGTGGTGTTTCTGAGTGAATTAGAAAAAAAAATTGTTTCTTCCTTAATATATACTGTTATATCAAGGAAAATTGTAACAAATATACATACCTATGATGACTATAAATGTGAATGGCAGCCCCTAAAATTGCACAGTGCAAATTCTGCATAACTAAACTACTGGCTTTGCCTTGTTCCAAACCTTCTGATGGCTTTCCCTCACAGTTAGAAAATTGTATAACCTATATGAATCTATATAGAATATATAAATACCTCCTACAAACCAGCAATATAATAGGAAAAACCCTTGAACAGACTCTCTACAAAGAATGATATAAAAATGGCCAATGGGCCAGGTGCAGTGGCTCATGCCTGTAATCCCAGCACTTTGGGAGGTCAAGAGGGTGGCTCACGAGGTCAAGAGATCGAGACCATCCTGGCCAACATGGTGAAACCCCGTCTCTACTAAAAATACAAAAATTAGCTGGGCATGGTGGCACATGCCTGTAATCCCAGCTACTTGGGAGGCTGAGGCAGGGGAATCACTTGAACCCGGGAGGTGGAGGTGGCAGTGAGCTGAGATGGCACCACTGCACTTCAGCCTGGGCAGCAGAGTGAGACTGTGTCTCAAAAAAAAAAAAAAAAGATGGCCAATGAACATATGAAAAAGGTTTCAACATCATTAGGTGTCAAAAAAAGGCACATTGAAACCACAATGAGATGGTTCTATGCACTTACAAAAAAAGGTTAAAATTTAAAACAACTGATGACACTAAATGTTGGAGAGGATGTGGAAGAACCAGAACTCTGGAACATTGTTGAAGGGAATGAAACATGGATGCAGCATCGGCGGGGTCCCTGTGAGGCTGCTGACGTACTCTCCAGATGCTGAGACCCATGTATCCTGGGCACAGGCCAGCATTGAGCTGTAGTTGGAGTAGGCTGCCTTCCGAAGCAACATCTATTTACAATGAAGTGGCAGTCTCCAGAATTCCAGTCACTTTTCTCAGAAGGATTGACCAGTTTGACAATTTACTTGTGAAAGAGAATCATGAATTAAAAATAGCAGAGGGGGCAGGTGTGGCGGCTCACCCTGTAATCCTGGCACTTTGGGAGGCTGACAAGATGGACAAATTGCTTGAGCTAAGGAGTTCAAGACCAGTCTGGGCAACATGGTGAGACTCTGTCTCTACAAAAAATCCAATAATTAACCAGGCACGGTGGCGTGCACCTGTAGTCCCAGCTACTTGGGAGGCTGAGGCAAGAGAATCACTTGAGCCCAGGAGGCGGAGGTTGCAATGAGCTGAGACAGCACCACTGCCCTCCAGCCTGGGTGACAGAGACCCTGTCTCAAAGAAGAAGAAAAAAAACAGAAAAAAGCAGGAAGGTAGGAACAGTGGGGGGTTTATTCAATGGAGTGAAGCCTGGAAATGTAGATTTTGCCAACACTGCCACTCCTACTCAGATGAAGACGATGTCTCAGTCAACCAGGATTTGGATGAGAAACAACAAAGGAGAAGAGCACAGAACAATTACTGGCAGGCTTCACAAAGAAAATGTTAAGATTACTACACTACAGATTGATGTTGCCACTGACGGATGATATGCTGAAGTCGAATTCACAACTGACCGGCAGAAAGATGCTGAACACAGGGCTGTCCCTGTAAATTCTGTGTTTTTAGATTTTAATGATACCTTATTTGATGACTTTAATGGTTATGGTTTAAAAAATAAGAAAGTTAGATTTGTTGGACATGCCAAACAGAAATAAAAGAGGATTATCTTATAATTTTAAGATATTTCAGGTTTTATAGGAGTACTGGCTTTTTAAAAATACTTGTTACAGATCACGACTGGCTGATAAAATATTCTTACTAATTAAATCTTATAATTATTTACATATATCCTTGCAAATAATAACAGGAACTGCAAATAACATTATTTGGAAAGGTCCAAACACCTTAGAGAATTCAGTGTCAAAATCATATTAATTGCCACAATCTGAACAGGATAAATTAGAACAAAATCCAAATGTTTTCTTTTAACTAAAAATGAAAATTGCTGCAATATTCAAGTTCAAATTTCCAAAATGCTCCAGGAGTTGCAGAAACTCTCAGAGTGTTGATTGCTAAATTAAAATAAGAAACTCATGAGCTTCCACTTAGCACAGTTTGAACTTTCCTCTTAATATTCTTCCCAACTTAGCTAGACCTTCCTACACTTTTATGGGACAACTGTAGAGCAACCTGGTGACCATGGTCCTGAAACTTTGTAAAAACTGCAGAAAATGCAAAACGCTTGGGTGGAATATCAGGAATGAGGATTTGGGTGGAACTGAAAAAATTTTTGTTGGTAACCATGTAAATCATTTGATTCCCCTTATCTTGATGTGGCTCCTTACATAGGTTTATCTGCTAATTAAAGTTTAGAAGAGTTTAATAAGGTTAGTAAAAATGTTGAAGTTTTTCACCAAAGTCAATGACTCTTTTTGCCTCATTATTCAGTGATAGGATGATGTTGCAAAAGTGGATTTGAGGTCGAAGACTGCACAAAAAAGAAAAGTCTTGGATTATTTATGTTTAAAAATAGGAAAGATTTAATTAAAGCAACAGATAGTTCAGAACCATTGAAACTCTATCAAGACTTCATTATAGGTTCCAGGGAACATGATGCAACTACTCATGTATGTGAGCTACTGAGGTACCAAGGAGAGCACTGTCTCTGAAAGGAAATGCAGCAACGGTGAATCCCATTTCCTGTAACTGTCATGACATCAGGAAAGTGGGGATCTCTTCAGGGAAAGAAATTGGGGCTGTATTACAACAGCTGGGAGAACAGTGGGAAAAAAGTGGTTTCCGGCTGGGTGCGGTGGCTCACGCCTGTAATCCTAGCACTTTGGGAGCCCAAGGTGGGTGGATCGCCTGAGCTCAGGAGTTCGAGACCAGCCTGGGCAACACAGTGAAACCCTATCCCTACTAAAATCCAAAAAAAAAAAAAAAACATTAGCCAGGCGTGGTGGCCTGTGCCTGTGCCTGTAGTCCTAGCTGCTCAGGAGGCTGAGGCAGGAGAATTTCTAGAATCTGGGAGGCGGAGGTTGCAGTGAGCCAAGATTGCACCACTGCACTCCAGCCTGGGTGACAGAGCAAGAATCCGTCTCTTAAAAAAAAAAAAAAAGCGTTACCAAATGGAAAAAGATTCACTTCTAAATGGCATAAAGAAGACCTAAAACTGGTGGCCATTAAAAGGCAGAACATTTTAAATAAGGCTAGTTTTTTCTTCTCCCTGTTAGTGAGATTTTGGAAATCACAGCAGAATAAAAGCCAGCTTAAAGGACCTCTTAAAGATAAAGGTCTTATTTTGTGAATTATATTTCAGGAAGTAAACTGAAATTCACCTCCTCTTGATCTGATTTATATTACTGAAACAGTTATTTTGAAATAGTTCCAACTGAGAAAAGCATAATTGGCTTCTACAATCTTAATCTATTTAGACGTTTTTTAAAATTTAGTTTTTGCATAACATGGCACTAAGATTGATCTGAAAAAAGTGTTAACTATCTGGAAACAAAAACATTTATTAATTTCAATTGAGATAACTGGATTACTTTGTACAATGACTGTCTATGATGTGTTCATTCTTATCTGAATTCCAAAATAAATAAATGAGTGCCTCAAAAGAACTTGAAAAAAGGTACAACTACTTTAGAAAACTGTTTAGCAGGGTTTTTTTTTCATTAAAAGGAAAAAATACACCTGCCCTATGCCTCAGCAATTCCACTCTAAGTATTTACCAAAAGAAATGAAAAGATATATCAACACAGTGAGTTATATAAAATAATATCTTTATTCATTATAGTCAGAAATTAGAATCCATTCAAATGAATTCCAACAGAAAAATAGATAAATAATTACGGAATGGTCATACATTGGAATATTAACTAATCAGCAGTTAAAAAAGAATAATAGTGTATGCAAAAACATAAATAAGTCTCAAAAACATAGTAAACAAACAAAGCCTTACCAAAAGAATGTATACTCTACGGTTTCATTTATATGAAGTTCTAGAATGGGTGGAACTAATTCATGGTGGGGAAAAAAAAAAACTAGACCATATGCATCAGGAGGCAGGGTGGAGATTGACTGGAAGTGGAAACGAAGGAACTCTTAGGGATAATTGGAAAAAAAATTTTTTAAGAGAGAGATGGAGGGTTTCACTCTCTCACCCAGGCTGCAGTGTTGTGATCACAGCTCACTGCAGCCTCAAACTCTAGGGCTCAAGTGATCCTCCCACCTTAGTCTCTCAAGTAGCTGGGACCACAGGTGCATGCCACTGCACCTGGCTAATTTTTAAACGTTTTGTTGAGACAGAGTCTTGCTATGCTGCCCAGGATGATCTTGAACTTCTGGACTCAAGTGATCCTCCAGCCTCTGCCTTTCAAAGTGCTGAGGTTACAGGTGTGAGCCACTGCACCAGGCCAAAATAGAAATACTCTGTATCTTGTTTGAGGTCATGGTTACCTGGGTGAATATACTTGTCAAAATGTATCTAAGGCGTGTGATGGCACACGCCTATAGCCCCAGGCACCATGACTTTGTTGGTTGTTCCTCAAACCCGCCAACTACTCTCACCCAGTCTTTGTACTTGTTCTCTTTGCCTGAAACACTCTTGCCAAGATCTCTTCATGGCTTGCTTCCTTGCCTCCTTTGGGTTTCTGCTAACTTGTCCTCAGGTAAGAGACCCCTGACCACTCTATCTGAAATTCTGTTATCTGACTTATCCCCAAAGGCTAGATGTATTTACCCTACTTTACTTTTCTTCTATAATAACTGATATTGTATTATGTGTTCATTTGATTATTTATTTTCTTCTTGGATTAGAATGTAAGTTTAATAATGGCAGATTTTTGTTGTTGTTGTTCTTAACTGTATCCCCAGTTCTTAAAATGGTGCTTGGCACAGAGCAGGTCTTATTAAATGAATGAATGAAGACCTCTGTGGCTTATTTGAAATATATTATCTTCTGGTCTGAACATAGCTGGGAGATTCTCTTCCATTGCTCTAAACTCTTGTTATGTATAGTTGCATTTTGTCTCTCTCTAGAAGGGCCTCCCCTACCTGAAGAAACTTGGAGTAAAATATTTTCTTGTGATAAAATTGTTTTTCCACCCCATGTTTCAGACTATGGTTATTCTGGTTTACGGTTTCCTTCCAGATAGGTATGGATCACACTTATGCAACCCACGGTCGTTTATTCTCACATTATATGATTTCCAAACCAGCTTAATTCAGATCATTAAGTTGCTGATCCAATTCATTCTTTAAATTAAAATGACTGAAATGATCAGGCTGACCAGACTTTGGTATGGCCATTCCATTCTTAAATGTTTAGTTTAAGATAGAGAACAGTGACATACACAGATATTCGTGTATAAAAATAAGATAAAAATATTTAAAATAGAAAAAGACACAATATTTTCACTGGAGACGAAGTGTTGGCCAGTGGCTGTAAGTGATGGAGAGCTGTGGTTGACTTCCTGGGGATATAATCAGTCTTTGTTAGGAAAATGAATGGCTACATAAGTATAGTACTTGTATTAAGTATTCTATGCTCAAGATTGAACTAGATTAATTGTCCGTAGAGTATTAATCTCAAGCACCTCAGGCTACTTCTTCACATTTCACAGCTAGCACTGGAATAAAGGAAGTGAGACCTTGAATTAAACCTCTTCATTTTATAGAAAGATCTTTCTTGAAAATAATAACTTGTTTTTAAAATTTTTCATTCATGTCTTATAGATGAGATCTATAAAAGTTTTGACGTAAACATCTGAGTTAGTGGCTCCTTGAGGATACAGAGATAATGGATCAAACATGGCATATTTTTAAAATATGTCAGAAAAATATTTACATTTTGGCCATTTCATAGCATAGGTACATTCTTTGCACTGGTGGAATGAAGTAGTTATAAAAATAAATAACATTGGCGAATATTTGCTTCAAGTTAACCAACATTTTCTGAGCATCTGTTAAGCATTATGCAAGAAACTGTAAATACCAAATAAACCAGGTGTTCTCATGCTTGAAAGGAGCACAGGTGGAAGAGAGTTGTGAGATAAGATAGAAGCATACACAAATGAGTATTATGCTCTAAGGCAAACTTTGAAACACACCATAATCAAATGTAATATTCAATGAGAAAATGAGGCAGATTCTGTTCTTAAGTGTTTTCATCTGGGGCTTAAAAGATATTTAAGACTTAGGACAAGTATTGAATGTCAGGCAGAAGGGACAGCATAAAAAAGGTGCACAGTCAGGAAATTGTGTGTATATTGGTGGGAATGATGGTAGCCTACTATGAGAAGAGCTTAGAATTGGAGGGAAGATGTGATGAAATATAGGATTGGAAAGTTCAGCAGGGGAAATGTTGACAGAGGGCTGAGGAATTTAGGCTTCATTACATTTTCTATAGGGAACCTCTAACGTTTTCTGAGGGCAGTAGTGACGTGATCAGATCTGTTTAAAATAAAGTTACTTCTGCAAAGCAGTATTCGTTAGACTGTGGGGAAGAGAGAATAAAAGGAGTTTCTATAACTGCAACTCACCGTGAGTGGTAATAGTTTTACTATGTGTTTGCAAACATTCTACACTCAGAAGTGCAAAGATACATTTGTATAGGTGTCTTTATACATAGAAGGAGGCATTTACTGCCCATCAATGATAGACTGGATAAAGAAAATGTGGTGCATATACACTATGGAATACTATGCAGCCATAAAAATGAATGAGTTCATGTCCTTTGCAGGGACATGGATGAAGCTGGAAATCATCATCCTCAGCAAACTAACACAGGAACAGAAAACCAAACACCACATGTTCTCACTCATAAGTGGGAGATGAACAGTGAGAACACACGGACACAGGGAGGGGAACATCACACACTGGGACCTGTCAGGGGTTGGGAGTAAAGGGGAGGGAGAGCATTAGAACAAATACTTACTGCATGCAGGGCTTAAAACCTAGATGACAGGCCGGGCGCGGTGGCTCACATCTGTAATCCCAGCACTTTGGGAGGCCGAGGGGGGCGGAACACGAGATCAGGAGATCGAGACCATCCTGGCTAACACAGTGAAACCCTGTCTCTACTAAAAATACAAAAAATTAGCCGGGCTTGGTGGCGGGTGCCTGTAGTCCCAGCTACTCGGGAGGCTGAGGCAGGAGAATGGCGTGAACCCGGGAAGTGGAGCTTGCAGCCCGAGATCGCGCCACTGCACCCCAGCCTGGGCGACAGAACAAGACTCCGTCTCAAAAAAAAAAAACAAAAAAAACAAAACCTAGATGACAGGTTGATAGGTGCAGCAAACCACCATGGCACAGGTATACCTTTGTAACAAACCTGCACATTCAGCATATGTATCCCAGAAATTAACATTAAAAAAAAAAGAAGGAGGAGGCATTTACACGCATTCACACAACACACACACACACACACACACATACACACATTTGTTTGGCAAAGACTCAGTGAATCTGAGAGATAGAATATTGTATTGGTTAAGGACACGAGTCTTAGAATCAAACAAAAGACTGGCTCCTTCACTGTGTAACTTTGCTTAAGATACTTAAACTCTAATATAAAATGGAATTAAAATGTTTACTTTTAAGTTTTGTTAAACATTAAATGTAATAACCTATGAGAAGGATTTAGTATAGTTCTCACCTATTGTATGCACACAATAGCTGAGAGCTAACATTTCTACTATTGCCTTTTTCACTATTGTTGTCAATTTGAGATGTACTTCAAGTCAATGAGTAATTTGGTAATAGCATTAACTGGAAACAGCTTGAGGTCTACAGAGAGAAGAAGATAAAGCCTATCATCTCCAAAGCTATAATTTTGCCATTTTAACAAAGGAAGACCCAGAAACAGAACACAGAATCCTCTAAAGTCTGTTCCAAGTTGCTTTCCCAGAAATTACTTCAATGAGTAAACACTTTCCATCTCTCCTGAAGTTTCACTATATACTTATTAATGCATTATGCTACTCCTGCTCAGGAATGATCTCCAAAGCATTTAACCCAGCAAAGTTTATCAAACATATTGTTCCCAACTGCTTGAAGTTTATCTTACAATAGCTTCTATGACTCGTGAAGAAAACAAGCTACAAGGATTACAAGTGATTTTTTTATTTTTTATCTTGGCAGATGTTAAAAAACAACATTAGCAGAAACAATGACATTTGCAACAAATGAAAAATAAAGTAAATTAAGGGACTCGGAAAAGACAATGAGGGTAATTTGTTCGCAACTCTGGTTGTTGATTCACTGGGTGATTGGTGCCAAAAAGAGTAAACAACCAAATATAGTCACTGAAAACAGTAATACTCCATGAAAGAAGGAAGACTTGTTCTGTGATGAATCACAGAAGTCAGTGTTACACAGAATCATTCAGAGGGTTTAATTAACCAGAAAGCCATCATTATAGAAGCTCATCCATAACAAGTCTAATGGTATGGACATTGAAGACAGCATTGTCCTGGGCTCCATTGTTGGGAAAGGCCTGGTTTCATCTAGAGTTCTACTTTTCAGATAACACCCACTTTTCATATGCCATAAGGGCTCATAGATCTTGGGTTCCCATTCTTCTCCCTGGCTTCCATATTATCTAGATAGATAGGAGGTACTGGAAAGAGAAGGTCTGAGAAATAAAACCTTAGGTCACATTATTGAATATAGTCTGCTGAGTAAATTTCATCAAACAACAATGAAAAAGATTTTTTCCCACTAAGAAATCCTGAAATACACCAGAGTATTCACAGCTTTAAAATTCTTTCTTTTGTGTGTGTTGCAGGATGGGTAGTCTATCATCTTGCTCTTTTCACTCACTTCTACTTTTCCAGCTTAATCCTCTCCTATATCCCTCATGTACTGCACCATGAACTCTATTCAGCCACCTACCCATGGACATCTGAGCAAAGCTCACATACTTGTACAAGAACACTTGCCCAGAATTATCTTTTCCCCACGATAACTTGTTGAAAACATTTTCTTTTGAAGTTTCACAGAACTCCAAGAAACCTATCTATATTTTTTCTTTGTAAATATTGCTATAAGATTTTGCTTCTAAAACTTTAGCATTGACATCATTTTGCTTTCATAAATATCTGATTCTCCAAGCATATCATAAGATCTTAAAAATCAGGAACCAAGGTTTTTGTATTGCCTCATCATCTGAAATGCCTGGCATAGTGATTACTGTATCACAGTTGAGAATGCAAAAGCAAATCCTAGTTTTACCACTTAGTACCTGTGTAAATTTAGATGTATTATTTTACCTCTTTAAATTTCTGATTACGCATCTGTAAAATGGGTATAATACCAATTTCAAAGGTTTATGAGGATTACCTATGACAATATACAAAAAGCATCTAAAATGGCACTTGATCCATTGTGTGTGCTCAATAAATAGTAGCTTAAAAATAAACTCGTTTCTGTAACATTGAGGTATAATAATCTTCTTCAGATACATCACTCAGATTATGCCTTCAAGTTGGCCATCAGTTAAAAACAAGCAGCCATTTGTGAGAAGGAATACCAGGCTGGGGGCTGTGGCTCACGCCTGTAATCCCAGCACTTTGGGAGGCCAAGGAGGGCGGATCACGAGGTCAGGGGATCGAGACCATCCTGGCTAACACAGTGAAACCCCGTCTCTACTAAAAAAATACAAAAAATCAGCCAGGCGTGGTGGCGGGCACTTGCAGTCCCAGCTACTCAGGAGGCTGAGGCAGGAAAATGGCGTAAGTAAACCCAGGAGGCGGAGCTTGCAGTGAGCCAAGATCGCGCCAATGCACTCCAGCCTGGGCGACAGAGCGAGACTCCATCTCAAAAAAAAAAAAAAATTAATTAAATAAAAAAAAAATAATAATAATAAAGAATACCCAAGCACAGGGCCAGGCGTGGTGCCTCACGACTGCAATCCCAGCACTTTGGGATGCTGAGGCGGGCGGATCATGAGGTCAGGAGTTTGAGATCGGCCTGGCCAATATGGTGAAACCCCATCTCTACTAAAAAATACAAAAAATTAGCCAGGCACGGTGGCGCGCACCTGTAGTCCCAGCTACTCAGGACTCTGAGGCAGGAGAATTGCTTGAACCCAGGAGGTGGAGGTTGCAGTGAGCCTAGATTGTGCCACTGCACTCCAGCCTGGGCGACAAAGTGAAACTCTGTCTGAAAAACAAAACAAAACAAAACAAAAACAAAACAAAACAAAAAACAAAACAATACCCAAGCACTTTACTACAACTCTAATCATTGGGAAGAACAGTTCTTATAGTGATATATTGTTACAAAACCCACTTGTGTCTGCGAGCAATCTATGATGAGTCTAGATTTACCTGCTGATTCCTCTGGAATTTACTGCAATGATAAACTTTCCAAAAATTAGAAAGTCATTCCAATATCATAAAATAGTCATCTGCATGGAATCAATCTAGATTCTCATCAACAGTGGACCAGATAAAGAAATGTGGTACATATACACTATGGAGTACTATATAGCCATAAAAAGAATGAAATCATGTCGTTTGCAGCAACGTGGATGCAGCTGGGGGCCATTACCCTAAGTCAATTAATGCAGGAACAGAAAGCCAAATACTGCATGTTCTCACTTATAAGTGAGAGCTAAACATTAAGTACACATGGACACAAAGAAGGGAATAATAGACACCAGGGCCTACTAGAGGGTGAAAGGTGGGAGAAGGGTGAGGATTGAAAGCCAACCTATTGGATAGTACTATGCTCACTACCTAGGTGACAAAATAATCTGTATACCAACTCCAGCAACACACAATTTATCCATGTAACAAATCTGCACATGTCTCCCCTAAACCTAAAATAAAAGCTGGAAAGAAAATAATCACCTGAATAATTATAAGAAAATAACTGATAAGAAAATGTGAGTTTTGTTCTAGTCGAATGAATTGTTGAGCTTTCAAGGTTTTCTCAGCACGGAGATATGGTGCCATTCTTAAGCTGTATGTTACTAACCGTATTATCTGTGACAGGGGTAACCCGCTAATTTAGATCAACTTAATATGTAATCAGTAACTATTAAGATTCACTATCAGGCAAACAAATCCAGCTAAATTGCATTTAACTCTACTAAAAACATTTTTAAATCACCTATATGTACCACTTTAGTTATGGAAATTACATTGCAATTGAACTGGATAGAAGTTGATTTTTATATATATATATATACGTATGACATATATAGGATAGGTATAGGTTTTATATATAACCTTTTTGATATATAATTTATATTACATATAACTTTTTGATAGTGATATTCTGAACCTTTTCTTATAGAAAAATGGGCACTTCCCCCTCAGTGATTTTGTTGTATCTTTTACAATGTTCTCTCATAAAGCCACCAATATTTTATTGCTCCTAAGGGATGAGAAAGGACTCATATTTATTCATATTTTTAATCCTACTCTTACAGCCTAGCATAACGTTGGCCCACGGCGGATGATCAATGAATGTTCTTTCAATCAATTAACACATTTTCTTAGTTTTTCCTACTCCAACTTGCTCTGTAACTTTGAGCATATAAACAATCTTTATGGGCCTTGACTCTGTTTCTCCCATGGAAAAGAGACATTAGACACAAAAGGTATCTCATAAATATGTAGTTACAACAGCTGGTGCTCAGCTTTCCAGATCCCACTCTCTTCTCACCCTTAATACCACCCTTAGTACAGAGAGTGACAGTGTTAGTAAGAGCAAAGATAAAACCACTTTCTTTATTAGATCTGGTAAGGCCAGCAGGCCCAGGAAACATGCAGAGTCAGATCTGCCTAGGTTTTAATAGGGTTAGAGAGCATAACTGGATCTCATTCTCTATTTTTTTAATGGACTGATTACCAGGCCCTGGGATCAAAGACTCCTGTTGTTTATCTTTGCTCTTTTACTTTAATAACTGCTGACACTCCATCAGGGTGTCATGGAGGCCCAGAAGGAGTTTTGATTGCCATTCAAGATGAGATGATATAAAACTCACCAGGCTCTGTACATATCCTCTTATAAGCCTAAGGGGTAGAAAATAGCATTACCCTTGTTTAAAATGAACTATCCTTAATCCTTATTTTACAGATCAGAAATCTAAGGCTCAGAGAGACTAACCTGTTTCCTTGTTCTGGGCACTGATCAAACAGAGAAGAAGAGTTTGCTCAAAATATCAAGAATAACCATTTCCCTGGAAAAAAACCACAGCTCAGCGAATGTCAACCTTGTATTTCCATCCCCACTGGTGCTTCTTTTGGGTGCTAATAACTTGTCTTCTCCTTAGCACTCTAACAGGTCTAGAAAGATAGAAGGAAGAAAGAGTCAGCTTTATTGATGGCTGTTCAGTAAAACAAAATACAAAGCTTCTTGGTGAAGCTGGATTTGAGATTGTGATTGGAGTTGACCTGTGACCATCTTTATACCTCACCCTAAATGTGGACATTGGCACCAATGGGTGGGAACATTTGAGCCCAATTTACTCACCCAAATGTCGAGGAGGAAGCTGAAGAATAGCCCACCTCAACCAAGTGGGAGAACAACTGCCCCTCTGCCTGCTTCATAACGGGAAGAAGAGGTGAAAAAGCCCTGTTCCCTCTTATAAAACCCAGGGCAGAAAACACAAAAAGCTACAAGAGAAATGTGCTCATATTGCCATTCAACTGAATAAACACTCTTTAAGTGAAGTTACCCTATAGGGCATGAGGTGCTCAAATTTCAAGTCATCTACCTCTGCTCCCTGAGCTGGAATAAATAAGGTGTAGATGGAGAAACTGGAAGTATTCACTTCAATATTATCTTCTCTATGAGGAGTACAGTACATTTCCTTTATGGAAATGTAAAGAAGAAAGAATAAGTTCTTCCATATAGCAGCTTTTAGTTTAAGTCTCCATCATCTTCCCACCTGCACTATGGCAATAGTCTCTTAATTAGTATGTTGGTTATCATTCTTTTCATTTATGTTTTTCACAACATGAAAGATGACCTGTCTTTTAGAAGATTAAACTGTGACTCCAACCTTTTGCCAAACCCTTAATATTTCTTTGAGAAAATCACCCACTCTTTCCATGCTGCTATTTCCTTCTTAATAAAATGAGGAAGGTCGGGCGCTGTGGCTCACGCCTATAATCCCAGCACTTTGGGAGGCCAAGGCAAGCGGATCACCTGAGGTCAGGAGTTGGAGACCAGCGTGGCCAGCATGGTGAAACCCTGTCTCTACTAAAAATACAAAAATTAGCCGGGCATTGTGGCAGGCGCCTGTAGTCCCAGCTACTTGGGGGGCTGAGGCAGGAGAATCGCTTGAAGCCGGGAGGCAGAGGTTGCAGTGAGCTGAGATCACGCCACCGCACTCCAACCTGAGCAACAGAGCAAGACTCCATCTCAAAATAAATCAATAAAATAAAATAAAGTAAAATAAAATAAGATAAAATGGGGAAGATGGTAATTGCCATGCAAGCTTTTGGTGATAGATGAGTTCACATCATAAAGCACTAAAATTATTGCTAGTTATGATTCTCATCTATTTATCTTTCTCTGCCTTCTCTCAGCTGCCCTAGCTCAGTACGTGGTATTCCTGTTGTTAGGTACATCACTGCCACAGTTCTTAGACTAATATGGGCTTGAGGCTGGAAGTACTCAGCTAATTCATTTAACTTAATACCACCTAATGAATCTGGGCTGACTGAGGACACAAGGCCCCGAAGATGACCATTGGGTTCTCCAGTTGGGCCCTAAGCTTTTCTTAAAACGTGGCCTAGGCTATGTTGGTACAGAGCTACTTACTGATTATCCAGAACTGAGCATTAGAGAGAGAGGAAGACTGGGGATACAAGTAGCAGATTTAATCTTTTGGAAGCAATCACTGCAATTATCATAAATGAGTGCAAAGAAAAAAAGAGCCAAAGACAAATATGTAAAGAACATCTGTATTTAGGGCAGTTGCCTTTAACCATCAATATATCTTGAACCCAATTATGAATATTGTCTCAAATGTTCCCACAGCAAAATTATGAGACGTGAAGGTGATGTGGTGATTATGGCATTATAATTGAGTCATTACAGCTTTGAGATTAAATGATTTGTCTGCAAACAGAACCCACATTCCCTAAACCTCTGCTAAAGAAAAGCTACTAAAGTCAGGTATGGTGGGAATGGAGAAAGTCTTATATTGGCTGATGCAAATCTTGATGTGAACTTTCAAGATTTGGCCTTCAGAGAGGAAATGCCTTTTACTGCTTACCTCACTACTTTTTTAAGCTCTTGGCAGAAAGACCCCGAAAAAATAGAAAATATTATTAGTGTTAGAAAAGTGCCAGTTTCAGCTAAGCTCTGTTGAGTCAGTAATTCAACATAAGAGGATTGGTAGAGAGGGTAAGAATAAATAACTTCTAGGGTTGTCTGAGCAGTTGAATTTATGATCTATAAAACTCCATCCATAAAAGGGAAAAAAATTGAACATATAAAAATTATAAGCGAGTTCTGCACAGAGCTCAGTTATTGGAAAAATAGTTTTTCCTAAATGTAGCATTTGGGTTTTGGGGGATTTTAGCAGACATACATGCTTCAAATTTTATGGAACCTTACTAAATGGAAAGCACTGTGCAAAGAACTGGATAGATACTGTTCCTGACCTTATGAAGCTTAGAATCTGGAAGAGGGAAAATTCAACCCCGAAGGTTATCTAGTAATACATTTTATAATTTTTCTTTTTTCCTCAAGTTACATTTATGTAAGACAATGCAAACCTATACGAGATGAACTCAATCCTCTATCATGCCTACTGAATGCCTTAGCTAATGTATTCCTTAAATTAACAATCTTTTTCTCTGTGAATAATATTGGTTTCTCAGTGGAGCGGAAGTATATAAACAATCCCAAATCAAGACATAGATTTGCTCTGTCTTCAAGGAGTTTACAAACACATCAAAGAAGAGAAGATATATTTAGACCTTTTAAAAATTTTTTAAAGTAATAAAGCCACAGTGAAGAAAATGTAAAGAAAAGAGAAAAATCAACCCCAATCCCACCACTCTAACAGTCTCTGGCCATGTCTTTTAATAACTTATGCTGATCCCTCCTTTTCTTGTGGATTCTTAATGTATCAGAACCCAGGGTTTGGTCCTTGGACTTCTCATCTTTTCTATCATTTCTATCTTCACTTATCCCAAAGTGATCTCATTCAATCTTATGGCTTTAAATGCTATCTGTATGCTGATGATTCCCAGATTTATAACTCCAACCTACATATTGTGCTACTCCTGTGGTTATACGGAGCTGTGTCCTTGGTCTTCAGCAACCACTATCTCTAGCTCTATAATTTTGTCGCTTTGAGAATGTTATATAAATGGAATCATACATACAATCATATATAGTCTTTTGAGATTGACTTACTTTCACTCAGCATAATTCCTTTGAGATCCATCCATGTTGCTACATGTATCGATTGTTGACTCATTTTCTGTGCTATGTATATACCACCATTTATTTAAACATTCATTCATTGAAAGGCATTTGAGTTGTTTCCAATTCTTGGCTATTACAAATGAAGCTTCTATGAATATTCATATACATGTATTTTTGTGGATGTATGTTTTCATTTTTCTGAGATTAACACCCAGGAACATGATTGCTGGGTTGTATCTTAAATATATATTTAGTTTACTAAGTAACTGCCAAATTATTTTCCAGAGTAGCTGTACCATTTTGCAGTCCCATGAGCAACGTATGAAAGATCTAGTTTCTCCACATCCTTCCCAACACTTGGTATTGCATGTCTCTCTGATTATAGCCATTCTAGTGGGCATGTTGAACATCATTAATAATTTTGCATTCATATATTCTTGATGTAATGCCTTTCTTGTCTTTTGCCCATTTTCCAAATTTTACTGTTGAATTTTGAGAGTTCTTTATATATTCTACATAAAAGTCTTTTGTTAGGTATTTGGTTTGCAAAGATTTTCTCCATCTGATCTTGTTCTTTCATCCTCTTTACAGGGTCTTTTGTGGAGCAAAAGTCTTTAAAAAATTAATTTAACTACATTTCGACATTTCTCAGTTGATTTGACCAAGATTATCTCTTTTTTTTGGTCCATAATTCACATGTTATAGACCACAAGTGTTCTGAAAAACACATACTTGAAAATGTTCTAGAAAGTTCTTGACTTTTACTCCCAACATCCAAGTGTTCTCAATTCTCTCAGAGTTCTACTTTCTACTAAGGATCAGAAACTACTCTAAGAACAAAATTTATGGCAATGAATGCTATAAGAATGCACCATTCTCCTGACTTGCATATTGGTACTTTGCTTGGGGATTTCTGGGGACAAATGTAAAACAAATAAGAAGTGATTTTAAGGGTGGGAATTTTCGTCTTTATGGGAGTTGTTTGGAAAATGCCATTATATTGCTAACAGATGGCCACTAGACATGGATTCTAGCCTTGGATTTACCATTAATTGTTTGTGTAACTTTGGATAGGCCACTCTATTCTGAGCCCGAATTTCATCATCTGTAAAAATGAAGAATCTGGAGCACATTTAACATCCTGTAATTCTAACTCATATCAGTATTCTATCCAGTTGCAGATGGGAATCTCATCTGTGATGAAAGTGTTGCAGGATACTGATTGGGAACACTAAACAATAGGTATGATTTGAGCACTGGGTGTGTTTAAGTGATCCCTAAAATTTCACTAGGATGAACAAATTTTTTGCAACATCTTCCTAATAAAAACACAAGGTGTTTTCTGCTTTTTCTAGAATCAAAGTGTTGAAGCAGTCCTCCACTGCTCCACGTTTCCTGTGTCAGAGTACTCTGAAATCTACATACCAGTTCTCTCATCATTTTCTTTCTGATCTCAATCAAAACTGAAAATCAGTGATCATGATCCAAAATAAACTAAGACAGATAAGGCCATTTTTCTTGAGACAGAGTCTCACTCTGTTGCCCAGGCTGAAGAGAAGTGGCACGATCTCAGCTCACTGCACCCTCCGCCTCCCAGCTTCAACCAATTTTCCTGCCTCAGCCTCCCATGTAGTTGGGATTACAGGTACATGCCACCATGCCCAACTTTTTTTTTTTTTTTTTTTTTTTTTTTAGTAGAGATAAGTTTTTGCCATGTTGGGCAGCCTGGTCTTGAACCCCTGACCTCTGGCAATCCACCCACCTCGGCCTGCCAAAGTTCTGGGATTACAGGCGTGAGCCACCGCACCTGGCCAAGACCATTTTTCTTTTTATTTATTTATTTTTTAATTTTATTATTATTATACTTTAAGTTTTAGGGTACATGTGCACAATGTGCAGGTTAGTTACATATGTATACATGTGCCATGCTGGTGTGCTGCACCCATTAACTCGTCATTTAGCATTAGGTATATCTCCTAAAGCTATCCCTCCCCCCTCCCCCCACCCCACAACTGTCCCCAGAGTGTGATGTTCCCCTTCCTGCGTCCATGTGTTCTCATTGTTCAGTTCCTACCTATGAGTGAGAATATGCAGTGTTTAGTTTTTTGTTCTTGTGATAGTTTACTGAGAATGATGATTTCCAATTTCATCCATGTCCCTTCAAAGCACATGAACTCATCATTTTTTATGGCTGCATAGTATTCCATGGTGTATATGTGCCACATTTTCTTAATCCAGTCTATCACTGTTGGACATTTGGGTTGGTTCCAAGTCTTTGCTATTGTGAATAGTGCCGCAATAAACATATGTGTGCATGTGTCTTTATAGCAGCATGATTTATAGTCCTTTGGGTATATACCCAGTAATGGGATGGCTGGGTCAAATGGTATTTCTAGTTCTAGATCCCTGAGGAATCGCCACACTGACTTCCACAATGGTTGAACTAGTTTACAGTCCCACCAACAGTGTAAAAGTGTTCCTATTTCTCCACATCCTCTCCAGCACCTGTTGTTTCCTGACTTTTTAATGATTGCCATTCTAACTGGTGTGAGATGGTATCTCATTGTGGTTTTGATTTTCATTTCTCTGATGGCCAGAGATGGTGAGCATTTTTTCATGTGTTTTTTGGCTGCATAAATGTCTTCTTTTGAGAAGTGTCTGTTTATGTCCTTCGCCCACTTTTTGATGGGGTTGTTTGTTTTTTTCTTGTAAATTTGTTTGAGTTCATTGTAGATTCTGGATATTAGCCGTTTGTCAGTTGAGTAGGTTGTGAAAATTTTCTCCCATTTTGTAGGTTGCCTGTTCACTCTGATGCTAGTTTCTTTTGCTGTGCAGAAGCTCTTTAATTAGATCCCATTTGTCAATTTTGGCTTTTGTTACCATTGCTTTTGGTGTTTTAGACATGAAGTCCTTGCCCATGCCTATGTCCTGAATGGTAATGCCTAGGTTTTCTTCTAGGGTTTTTATGGTTTTAGGTCTAACGTTTAAGTCTTTAATCCATCTTGAATTAATTTTTGTATAAGGTGTAAGGAAGGGATCCAGTTTCAGCTTTCTACATATGACTAGCCAGTTTTCCCAGCACCATATATTAAATAGGGAATCCTTTCCCCATTGCTTGTTTTTCTCAGGTTTGTCAAAGATCAGATAGTTGTAGATATGCGGCGTTATTTCTGTGGGCTCTGTTCTGTTCCATTGATCTATATCTCTGTTTTGGTACCAGTACCATGCTGTTTTGGTTACTGTAGCTTTGTAGTATAGTTTGAAGTCAGGTAGCATGATGCCTCCAGCTTTGTTCTTTTAGCTTAGGATTGACTTGGCGATGCGGGCTCTTTTTTGGTTCCATATGAACTTTAAAGTAGTTTTTTCCAATTCTGTGAAGAAAGTCATTGGTAGCTTGATGGGGATGGCATTGAATCTATAAATTACCTTGGGCAGTATGGCCATTTTCATGATATTGATTCTTCCTACTCATGAGCATGGAATGTTCTTCCATTTGTTTGTATCCTCTTTTATTTCGTTGATCAGTGGTTTGTAGTCCTCCTTGAGAAAATCTAGAAGAAATGGGTAAACTCCTCGACACATACATCCTCCCAAGACTAAACCAGGAAGAAGTTGACTCTCTGAATAGACCAATAACAGGCTCTGAAATAGTGGCAATAATCAATAGCTTACCAACCAAAAACAGTCCAGGACCAGATGGATTCACAGCTGAATTCTACCAGAGGTACAAGGAGGAACTGGTACCATTCCTTCTGAAACTATTCCAATCAATAGAAAAAGAGGGAATCCTCCCTAACTCATTTTATGAGGCCAGCATCATCCTGATACCAAAGCCGGGCAGAGACACAACCAAAAAAGAGAATTTTAGACCAATATCCTTGATGAACATTGATGCAAAAATCCTCAATAAAATACTGGCAAACCGAATCCAGCAGCACATCAAAAAGCTTATCCACCATGATCAAGTGGGCTTCATCCCTGGGATGCAAGGCTGGTTCAATATATGCAAATCAATAAATGTAATCCAGCATATAAACAGAACCAAAGACAAAAACCACATGATTATCTCAATAGATGCAGAAAAGGCCTTTGACAAAATTCAACAACACTTCATGCTAAAAACTCTCAATAAATTAGGTATTGATGGGATGTATCTCAAAATAATAAGAGCTATCTATGACAAACCCACAGTCAATATCATACTCAATGGGCAAAAACTGGAAGCATTCCCTTGGAAAACGGGCACAAGACAGGGATGCCCTCTCTCACCACTCCTATTCAACATAGTGTTGGAAGTTCTGGTCAGGGCAATTAGGCAGGAGAAGGAAATAAAGGGTATTCAATTAGGAAAAGAGGAAGTCAAATTGTCCCTGTTTGCAGATGACATGATTGTATTTCTAGAAAACCCCATCGTCTCAGCCCAAAATCTCCTTAAGCTGATAAGCAACTTCAGCAAAGTCTCAGGATACAAAATCAATGTATAAAAATCACAAGCATTCTTATACACCAATAACAGACAAACAGAGAGCCAAATCATGAGTGAACTCCCATTCACAGTTGCTTCAAAGAGAATAAAATACCTAGGAATCCAACTTACAAGGGACCATTTTTCTTAAAGTTCAGTGGTGTTTGGAGGTAGAGGGGAGCAGGAATGAGAAAGAAGGAGGAAGAAGCTAATGAATACGCCTGTGATGATTTATTAATCATTTGGCAGATACGCATTCATCCAGTAAGAAGAGTATCATTAAAACTGGGTTATAATTAATTGCAACAGCACCGTTGCTTAAAAGGAACTTCACAAAGTACATCTCCTAGGCAATTTGGAAATCAGTTTAAAAGATGCTTTTCTCCTAACCTGTCATCCTAAGACTAGGGAACAAGGAATAATCTATAGATACAGCGAGAAGAGAAGGATAAATGTAGTAGTCAGCCAAAGAATGCTGATATCCTGGTGTTGGAGGAGAGAGAGGCAGAAAGGTAAGTGCAAGAAAGAGGTAAGTGTGTCTAAGAACACAGTGATGAGGGTGGGTAAGGAAGAGCATAGTCACAAAATCACACCGATATTTAGAAAACAACTTGTTTAAGTGAATCAACAAAAGTTTAACAATATCAAGTTTGGAAAGGATTTGAAAGGTAATCTATTGCCAACCACCTTTCCCTTTTATCTGTGCTCAAATTTCTTTTTCATCATAATAATTCACTTTCCCATTTACTCAGCACATATATTTTTTGAGGTTTTATTATGGGCCTAGTACTTTCATGGGTCTGGAGAACACCAAGATGATTCAGACAGCATCCTTTTCATCAAGGAGCTGACATTCTTGTCTAGGCTAGTCTAATTAGGACAACTAAAGAAGTAGTTATTAAAGAATAAGATGTGGTTTTTTGGAGATATGTACTAGGGGTGATTTAAAGCAAAAAGGAGGAATGCTTATTTCTATCTGGGCAAGTGAAAAACCCACAGGAGGGGGACCTGGGGTTGGGGAGGGCGAGATCAGAAAAGACATCACAGCCAAAGAGGATTCTTTAGGGTCCTCTTTGGGTTCTTCATAGTCAAAGACGATTTTTAAGGGTCTCATTTGGGGATCTAACATAACCAGTTTTGTTCTTTCTGAGATACAAAGCTCAGATGTAGGGTGGGAAGTAAGGTGGATAGAGATCCCCAGACTCCCAGCCTGCCATCAAACGCCCAAATTTTTCCCTCTATTTCCATATTACTACTTTTTTCACACATTTAAAATTAATCTTGTTTTATGTTCTCTTTTGTATCTATTTTGCTTTTAATCCAGGGGACTTTAGTTGAAAACAGCACCACAGAATTTCAACACTAGAAAGTATCTCACAGAATGTAACTAGAAGTGACATTTCCTGGAAGGAAACTGAGGCCTAGACAAAGATACCAACATACACTGGAATATTGTAACACAGCTGGGTCTAAACTTCTAATCCAGTTCTTTTTTCTTTTTTCCATTCTGTCTCCCGCCTACTTCTTTTTCAGGCTATACTTACAATCTCCCTAGGGTGCTAGATAATACTTGTATATTCCAGCTATTTTAATTTTTGCATAATTTTCCCATGAAGATTTTGTCGTTTCCTCTTTCAGACATGACCCAAGAACCTCAGTCTGGCCTAATTAGCTGATCCCTATGGCACCTTAAAAGACTGTGCTCCCTCAGGAGATGAAGGGCTCAGGATTGCTGGGCCCCAGCTGCTGTGTTCCCACCAGCACGGCTAGGATGCAAGCAAGTTTGATCCTACATTGAAAAAAATATGAATGTCTGTAGCTGGTCTGGTTTCTTCCAATGCCATTTACAACCTTTGTGGTTTGAATCTGTTCATAGAAGAATTAGTTGATGGTTTTGAATGTTATTAGTGAAGAACCCCAACTAGTTTCTCAGGGCATTCTTCTGGGAAAACCACAGCTTAATGAAGATAGTATTCCAGATCATCTCAAGGAAACAACTTGTCAAAACAATGCCCTTTTCAGAATTTACTTGTGGGTGGATGGAATATGGATATAAATCTGGAGTAAATAGAAATGCTTAAATGTGGCAAAGCCCTTTCCCCTTCTGTGTCTTTGTACAATGACTCATTCAGGATCCCAAAGCCAAAACTGGTATTGTACACAGAGGCGGAAACATTTATATGTGATTTGGGAAAGCTAAAAGCTAAAAAAAAATCTGCTAAAAAGTTTCTCTCCACTGAAGCTTCCTGTGGTTTGGCCTGATAAGTTTTTCTATTAGCTGTTCACCTTAAGTTATTTAACCAAAACATCCACACCCTTATCTTCAAGAGGAAAATGCTAAAGTAAGTGTGTCTGTGTGTGTGTGTGTGTGTGTGTGTGCACAATTTTTTTTTGAGCCAGTGTCTCTCTGTTGCCTAGGGTGGAGTGCAGTGGTGCAATGATAGCTCACTGCAGCCTTGATCTACCAAATTCAAGCAATCCTCAATCCTCTTGCTTCAGCCTCCCTAGTAGCTGTGACAACAGGTGTGCCACCATGCTTGGCTAGTTTTTTTTTTAACTTTTAGTAAAGACAAGGTCTCATTATGTTGCGCAGGCTGGTCTTGAATTCCTAAGCTCTTGTGATCCTCCCATGTCGGCTTCCCAAAGTGCTGGGATTACAGGCATGAGCCACCATGCCCTGCCAAAATGAATATTTTAATACATGTAAAATTACTAACATAATGCTAGGCAAAGAGCCAAGGTGTTCCATGTATATAACATGACGATGATGCTAGTTTATTTCTTCATTTTGTCAAACAAGTTACCTGGCCTCCCAGTTTACATCAAGCTTGTAGTTAAAAGATAAAATAAGACACAGTCTTAGTATTTTTTTTTTGAAGACGGAGTCTCACTCTGTTGGCCAGGCTGAAGTGCAGTGGCGTGATCTCGGCTCACTGCAAGCTCCAACTTCCGGGTTCATGCCATTCTCCTGCCTCAGCCTCCCAAGTAGCTGGGACTACAGGCATCTGCCACCATGCCCGGCTAATTTTTTTTTTTTTTATCTTTTTTTTTTTTAGTAGAGACGGGGTTTCACCGTGTTAGCCGGGATGGTCTCGATCTCCTGACCTCGTGATCCGCCCGCCTCTGCTTCCCAAAGTGTTGGGATTACAGGCGTGAGCCACCGCGCCCAGCTACACAGTGTTAGTCTCTAAAGATCTCACAGTCCCTGAGGAAAGACAGATCCATAAACAACTCACAATACAGTATGGTACACAATTTTAATGGAAGGAACCACAGGTATGTTGAAAGAACATCAGTACAGCTGGAGACAGGGAGGGACCATATGATATATAACTCCTAAAAGCCGGAAGGAGTTATTATCACATAATTTCTGGGTGCTACAGAAGTTTTTCATCACTCACTAGTATTACATAATTTGCTAGGAATCTATTAAGAAACTTCGAGTAGCCTGATTAGAAGAAAAGACATTAGGAAAAGCAAGTCTCAAGAGTTGGAAAGAGGAAAGAACATGGCATCAGCAAATCCGGAGTGGCTGGCAGCGGGGGCAGAGGGTTGCTAGAGAGGACTGCAGGTGGAGAAGGAGGTACTGAGGTACTGAGGTACCGAGATAACATACTGACTGTATCCTCTTCCAGGAAGGCAAGGTTCAGAAGTAAGAGCTGGAGAAAGAGGGCCACATGCAAATTCCAAAATAGAACCCTGAGGGCACCCTCTAGATATTCAAAATATCCCCATGCTCCCCTATGATCATAAGCAATGATAATCCATATAAATCATTTCCATTTCCAGTGTTGTATGTAATACAGGGATATAGAATTCAGATTCAAAGCCTATGCTTTTTTCTCATGATGCCATAACACTGCATGAGCCTTGAGTTTGAAATTAATTTGGATTTGAAGTAATAAAAATAAATTTAGGTCCTGAGTGATTTTTCTTTTTGCTTCTCTTGCTTTACAGTCAATTGATGAGATCTTTGGATGGTTTGCATCATTTTTTAATCCTATATAAATATTTGTTTCTTTCATTTGCCTATTTTGGCTTTCTTTAGAAAATGGTCTTAGTTTATTGAAATTATCGCCAGTGTTTAAAGAGTATGACTTCCAGTCAATTCAGTTCCACAGTTTTATTGAGCAAATATCATGGATTCAAAATTAGTGCACACTCTAACCCAAGGTCATATAGAGTGGTATAAAGGACTTTACAGACTCAGCAGGGGGAGGGTGCGAGGTAGCATAGAGATAAAAAATTGCATACTAGGTATAATGTACTCATTACCATAATGTAATGGGTGCACTAAAATCTCAGAATTCACCACTATATAATGTATTCATGTAACAAAAAAAACACTTGTACCTCAAAAGCTATTGAAATAAAAATGAAAAAAAAAACAATATTAGTGAACACTCTAGATATTCCACTTGCTTTGATTCATATTTTTTACTGCACTTAACCACTACCTAACATGTCATGTATTTGTTCTTTTGATTATTGCCTGTTTCCTGTACTAGACTGTGAGCTCCATGAGATCAAGAACAGTCTCGGTTTTGTTCAAAGATGTGTCCTCAAAAACTAAGTAGTCCTGGAAACTTGTAGGTGCTCTATAAGTATCTGTTTAAATGACTGTGTGACCATGAAGTGCTGACAGGAATGAAAGAATGCATAAGACATTTGGTCTCAATGTGTGCATCTAATTGGAAACTCAAGATACAAATGAATGAAGTTGACAATACAGTGGCAGTTAAGCTTGTATAAATCTGAGGCCTCAAATTCAGATGTGATTGAAATTTAACTTTTGTATTTTGACTTAAACTGGATTTCAAGCTCAGATTGTGCTGGGATGGTACAAACTTTGTGTGCTTCCTCTTCTTTCTCCAGTTTGAATCTAAGATTAGTTGGGGAGCTTATATAGGCCAAGACTGGTAGGGATGCTGTCTGGACCTCATGCATCCATCCACACCAGTCATCACTGTGATGCCCATGGTCCTCTCTCAGTGGCTCTTCTAGGTATGGCAGTTTTCTCTACCCCTTCCTTCTCATACATAAAGACACAAGAATTCTTGTGCTACTTTTCAGCCATCTCCTAAAGATTGCCTTTTGTCCTCCCTGCATACATAGTCTAAGCATCTCCATTTAGAAAACTATGTCCATCCTCTGCTCTTGAGACCACCACAGACCTCAAACCACCTTCCTGGGCTTACATCAGAGAAAAAAAGGAAGACAGTCTTTCTCTTTCTTGGGTCCACAGAACTCTCTGTTCTCAACAACTCCCTTCTAGTACCCTTTCCCTTCCCAAACCTGGAGGAATATTTTTCTAGTGTGCAATGGGAAACGCCTCACTCCTCAATCTGTATGTTTCCCAAACATTTTGGATCCCCTCCATTCTTTCCTGAAAGGCCTTTGAAAAACAAACCAGGATCAAGAGGCTCACAAGCTTTTTGTCCTTTCCTAGAATGACAAACACAGATAACTGCTGGCTTATATAGAACTATTAGCTTGTAAAGAAAATGGGAACACATGGTGGAGGGGAAGGATAATATTTCAAAATGTTATTTTATTATATTCTTCTCTTAGTAAATCTTTGCATTCCTATTTTTTTTAAAGTATTTCTCATTCAGTTTTTCAACCTCTCCTCCCTCCTAAAGGTGGGATGATCTAGGTCTGTGTAACAAATTGGCATCTAGGACAATGATATTCTTGAGCAAAGCAATCCACACAGTATCAGATAATCTACTCCATAATGAAGTTAACAATCTAGAGGTGAGGAGGCAGTAGTCAAATGGGCTGACATGGTTAGTACTGGAATTGAGAAGCCAGTCTATGTTCTGGGAGAAGAGCTGATCACACTGAGTCTTGAAACTTTTTACACTACTGTTATTCACATCAAAGTTCTTTCTGACCCTAGGGATCTCCATGGGCTGGCGATTCCTGCATCTATTTGAGTAGTGGTAAATTCTCTACTGGGCATGGAGGTGCAATTAATTTCATAAACTGGTCGGGCAGCATCTGACTGAAGCTCACCTCTCAGCTAAGTCTGCTTCCTACCCACACCCAAACCCACATCTTATGAAATAAAGAACCTCAGGGACTTCATTGCTTGGGCTTTATAGCTTAAACCCTTTTCATGCAGTCTGGGCAGCTGTAACTTGCTTAACATTTTTGCATCTTACAAAAGATCTTCTGTAATTTCTGCAATTTCAATTTTCTCCTGGCTTGCCATCTATGGGCCCACTCTATCTAAACTCATGGTAATACGCCCACTAGGCATTTCCCTAAGAGAGGACCCTTTCCTGAGTCTTCCAAATATTCAGCCCTGTCCATATTCAAGAAGGAGTGTTGCTTCTTCAGATTCTTGAACTAGGTTCTTTTCCCCTTCAAAGCTCTCTGAAAATGTTTTTTTGAGTATTTGAATCTCCCATTGTTGGAATGTTTTCTCTCCTAATGGGCAGTGCCCTCAGTTAATTATTAGGCTAAGTATAACTTAGTTACCATTTGTTAACACCTGCCATATTCTAACCACTATTACTGGGTAGGAAAGGAGCCCCAACAACTCCCAAAGACCAATCCCATTCCTTCACTGTTTTTGTCATGGATGAACTCCAGTGGCAAAAATTATAGGAAAGTGGGAAAGAGGATTAAATCTTTTTTCCTGCCTTAATAGTTATGTTAAATCAAACAGAAGAAAGAAATTACCATAATGTTGTCTAAAGCAGGGACTCTCAGATTCTTGTTCCCAGAAAGATTTGGTGTTTTCGGAATATTTTGTTTAAATTATTATCAGTACTTTTGTCTTTGAGAGGAAATGAGAATCATGAAAGAGATATGAACAATAAGACCTGAACCATCCATTTTTTATGTTGTTTTTAAGTAGGATACTAGATGCTCCATGCCTTATTTCCTGATCCTGTCACCTGACATTTTTGTCCAGGTGTAATTGAGTTAAATTGAATATTAAGAAGCACCTATGGTGTATGGCTGAGGGTTGGTTCTGCTCTTTACCTCGGAGCAGCTGAGGGGGGTTTTGACTGATGTATGTATGTAAGCCTTTCATTTTCTTTGGCACAAACTGGGGGAAATTCCTTTCTTTAATCATTGCCTCAGGGAAAGCACCCCTTACCTAATAAGAGGTCTTAAATTTCACATTTATATTATTGTTTTGTTTGGTTTAAGGCATTATATCTTTAGAGTACCCTCTGCTAAATGTGTGCCCCAAGGGGTACGATTTCATCTCAGCTAAGATAGCATGTTATCCTGGAAAGAACATGAGATCTGAAGTCAGAAAATATGGGCTTGAATTCCAGCTCTGTCACTTACTAACTTGAGTGATGTTTGTTTGGCAAGTCCCAAATTCTATCTCAGTTTCCTTATCTATAAAATTAGACTAACAGTCATATCTACTTGATAGATTGCGAAAATTAAGTGAAATCATATCTGTGAATACCACACTGTAAACTCTAAGTTGAATAAAAGCTCTTTTGTTCATTATTTCCCCTGTATCCTACACCCCACACATTTCATCCTTGAGCATTCTAGTGTGACTCAATTTTTATTTCTGTCCCAACTCCTGCCAAGATCATTCATGATTGTATCATACACATGCATGACTATCCAACAAACTTATCTTAAACTTTTTGACCTCAAAGTCCTTCTTCCACTTTAATAATTTAAACACATTGCTGAATCTGGACCTTGGAGTATCCTCATCTCTGAAATGGTAAATTCCAATATTTCAATATCTGATTATGATCTCCTATCCTTAGAGTCATTATATTTCCCTATGTCAACCTGCTCTTTAACCTCATTGAGACTTAGTTCTTTAAATCCTCCTAACTTCTCCCAGTTCATCACTCTCCTCATGACTTCTTTTTCTAACCAATCTTGATCCATGGTGAATCTCCTACTCTCACTAGCACTTCAAAATCCATAGACCCTTACCCCTCTGAATCCACCTTGTGAATTTACCTCCATAGTAGACCCAGCCACATGCCTTCTCCACTTGTGCACTTGGAATGCTGAGCATTGCAAAAGCATATTACATACTTGTGTATATTACTGCCCCTAGAAATTTGTGGACTCCAACTCAGTAGTATGTCCTGTACTGTTTGACAATCCTTTCACCATCACTGCTTCAGTGTCTTTTCTGTGTCTCACAAAGGTTAGTCCATAGTTTCCTTACACTTCGTAAACTCTTCAGTGTAAAGATGGATACCTACTCCATCTCTGCTGCAACTTCAATGACGATCATATCCCTTAAGTTCATAGGGGGAAAAAAGGCCAGTAGACAAGAACTTCCTTACCATCTTAACTTTGAGCCTACAATCCTAACATTTACTTAAATATATATTCATCCCCACTATTTTCATTTCTATATCAAAGGAAGAGGTTTCTCTTTTTACTTCAATGCTAATTTATTTCCATATTTCCTATATCTGCTCTCCTAGTCTTGTAAGGCAACTTGTACCTTTATCATCCTCTTCTAACCTGCATTTACTATTCTTTTCTTTTTAAACTCCTTTCAAGTAGGCTATAAATAATAATAGTAGTAACAATACTAATAAATCTTCTTTTTGAACTTTGCATCCTTCTCTAACTAAACCCCTATATCTCTCCTTCCTTTAACTCAACTGTTCAAAAGATTATGTATTCTTTTGTCAATGCATCTCAACCTCTCAATCACTCTTCAGGATTCTGTTCCCATTATCCTTTGGAAACTGTGACTCATTTCAAATTGAAAGGATCTTTTCAGGTTTCAGTTCACTTATCCTCACTCTTTCTCTAAAACTTTTCCACATAATCATCTTTTTGTTCCTGTTATGGTTGATTTTTCCCTACCTCAATAACCACTTCCTTTTCTGGCTTCTCATCTTCTTGCCTACTTGTTAAAAGTTAGCCATTCCAAGGTTCTCCATCCCTGGCACTCACTTATTTTTATTCTTTATGTTTTCTTGGCCTTCAATCAACCCCCAAATAAATATACCTGTGCAGATTACACTTTCAGCCTATACTTGTCCCTGTGCCCTAGAGTTATCAGCCCAACTGCCTACTGGACTCCAGGTGGAGGCTGCAACAGTCTCAACATCCAGGCCAGCAACAGTTCAGTGTTGAACTAATCTCCTACAGCACTGCCACCCCATCAACCTCAGAGGGATCTGCTCCTCTGTTTTTATTACAACCCCAATTTATGGCAAGACCCAGACCCCGGCATCTAAGTTAGAAAAGTAAGGGTCACTCTAATCTCCTCCCTACCACTTATCTCCTCTCACATTCACTCATTCATCAAATCCTATATATGTTCTCTGTTTAATATGTCTCATATTCACTCCCACATTCATTCCACTACTACCTACTTAGTTCGGGCCTCATCGTCTCTTTTTTGATTCTTGCAATTGTCACCTAATTTGTCTGTATTACTCTGGATTTGCATCTCTCAAATCACTATAAGAATGATGTTTCTAAAACACCATGTTTTTCTTCAATAGCTCCCTACTTTTTATAGATAAAGTTCTAACCCTTTAGGTCATAAAGGGCTTTTAAAATCTATCTCCATGCTTTGCCTCAATGTTTTAATGCCCATACCCCTCAACTCTGCCTATTTAATGCTTATTCATTCTTCAAGATTCAGCTCAAAATTCACTTTTCTCTGTGAATTCGTATGTCACTCCATCTACCACACAGCCTCTCTCAGCTTCCTCAGGTAGAATGAGTCATTTTATTTTTTGTACTAATAGTTTTCCTTGTCTGGACTTATTTCACTACATCTTTGATACTTCACTGCATTTAGCATTTATCTCCCCCTCTTGATTGCATGGAAAGAGAAAGCAGAGGCATATCTTATATGCTTAATACCCACTATAGTGCCTGGAAAATACTTAGTTCTCAATAAGCATTTTTAAAGAAATGATAAAGGAGTTGGAAACTTGAAAAGTGGGCCTTGAAAGGTGAGTGAAATAATATCATATTATAAAAAATAGGGTTGAAGGTGCTCCAGAGAGAAAGAGGGAAAGAACAGTTGTAAAAATTGTGCACTCCATAATTCTAGGAAGTGCCATTTATATGGTGTTATGGAGTGAATGTTTGTGTCCCACCCAAATTCATATGTTGAAGCCCTAACCCTCAATGTAACAGTGTTTGGAGGCAGGGTCTTTGGAAGGTATTGGGATTAGATGAAGTCATGGGGATAGGGCCCTCACAGTGGAATTAGTGTTCTTCTAAATGGAGATGTCAGAGAACTTGAGGGTGTACATGCTCTCACCCTCTCTCTCTTTTTTCCTCTCCATGTGAGAAAACAGAAAACAGCCATATGAAAGCCAAGAAGAGAGTCCTCACCAGGCACCTTGAACTTGCACTTCCCAGACTCCAGAAATGTAAGAAGTAAATGTATGTTGGTTAAGCCACTCAGTCTATAGTGTTTTGTTATGGCAGCACAAGCAGATAAAGACATGTGAGGGTTGTGATTTGAACATTGAGCTTCTTTGGTAATTTTAACTCATAAGTTATTTTTCCATCCTATGCAACCCTCTCATGCCTTTCCCCTCATGTCTATATGTCATCCAAATTGAAAGCATCTGGATGCCCAGGATTGAGTCTGATTATAAATTGTGCCCCCTACAGTTGAGCAGCTCACAATCTATATACCACACATGGCACTCCTATTGTGAGTCTGCTCCAAAGTTGCAATATATACAGCCAGGTTAGTGTCATTGGGAGATCATTTGAGTTTTATAAGGGTTAGAGAGTGGGAATACAAATTCAAGGGCATAGGTCATAAATAGAAATCAGAAGTGAAAATGACATTTTCTGAACTTTTTTTTTCTGTGTTGTGGATGGTAGTCTGAAAAGAATACTTCTTGAGTTACCTAAGTGATGCCTACCCTTCATAAATTTCATTCATTCACAGATGTGCTTGTAACCATATTTGGCAAATTATTCAAGGAGCTGAATAATAAATTTTCTCCAATTAAAATAATAGCTTGCTCCCAGGTGATTTATAAATAACTATACCTTATCTGACCCAACTGGTTTGCATTCTTTTAGCAAATATGAATGAGATTTGGCTGACATTTTCCCCACCTCCTAAGGTTTCTGTGGCTTTACTAGATAACTCAAACATTTTATCTGCTCAGCTCCTAATAAGGAAAAAAATGTGTAAATGAGACACTAAACATTTTGCTGGTAGGGTTATTAGCCCATCTCCTTTTTAAAATACACAGTTGTTCCAGACACAAACAATACCCTCCTTATTGGGACAGAGCAGTGTTTTAACTGTAGCAATTACTCACTGGCATAAGAAGAAGCATGAAGCACAGAACCCAGAGCCATGGGATTCTTCCCTATAGCCAGAGACATACATTAGAGGTGACTTCATTCAATATTTTCATTTTGCAGACTAGAAAACAGGTGTGAGAGTTAAAGTGACTTGACTAAAATCTCTGTTGACTATGTCTTATTTTCTGTATTCTTGATGCTCTTGCATTTAAGGCCTTGATCCTGGAGAGACTGTTCCACCGAGGGCTAGCTAATTCCTAGAGAAAGCAAACTCCCCAGCATATGTGCCTTGGATATTTAAACCTACCAATCCAGAACCCACATCCCCAACTCTATGTTTTATCAAACTCTCACATGCCAAACCAATATTCCCCCTGTCCTAAATCACCTCAGGACCACCTACCTGACAGCTAGGCACCACTACTACAGCCCACAACTTACCAAAATTACTCAAACTATTCAATCTTAAAGTGTTTCCTTGCCCATTCATTCCTGAGAAAACACCAGTGCTCTCCCCTCTCTTCCTTCTGCCTTCTGACTGGTCTAGGTGTTCTTTCCTGTGGCCCTGCATGGCATGGTGTATCTCTTATTTTTAGGAATTTGTTAGTATACTTCTTTCTCATGACAATCATTTCCATGTCTGCTGTCTTACCATAATCTGAGGTACATTTTGAATAAGGTCAAATGGGTTAGTTGTAAAAGTTAAATGGGTAGGACCAGAGAGTAGAAGTTAAATGGGTAGGACCAGAGACTTCAGATCGCTAGACCTCTATGCTGTCGACTACTCCCATGTAGCATCATCTCCTGCAGTCCTGAAAGGAATAAAGACCAGGGATTGTATCTCTGGAGAGAACCAAATTTGCTTACAAAGATAAATTGCTCTTAGAAAATAATTTTTTAAGTTCTATGCAAATATAGTATATTACAACTGTTTGTGGGGCTATCTAAAGAAATCTAGGAAATATTTACGAGTGTACACATATATGAAAAGGGGTTAATAAAAAATTGGGCTGGTACTAGAGAAGGGCACCTCAGTTTGCCCATCTGTATTTATTTCTTAGCTAATGGGTGTCTGTGTAAGGCATGGTGCTAAGCATAGCTGCAAACAGAAGGTCAATGGATCCAGTTACTTTCTATGGGGGCTTTCAGCTTAGATAACACATATGCATCTCTCCAACATAGCAGGGCCAGAGGGGTTTAAGAGAAAAGACACTACAGGATTCAGTGGGGAAAAAAATTCTGGTTGGGACAATCAAAGAAAGTTCTATGTTCATTTTTATGCACTCTAGGGTTGGTTATGGGGCCTGGAGACATGTTATTTGAGATTGGCTACATATTAATTTTCTTATCTTATCATGAAAGTAGGACCATGCAACTATTATGTTATTACTAAATCCATTTAATATATGAAGAGAAAAAGGGAATTAAAGATTTTAAATGCCTAGAATTTAAAAATCACAGTTATTACTAACAAAACAAGCTTCAGTTTTCCGACTTCTGATCTACTATTCATCTCATTTGGTTTTGTTTTTAAACTATTATTTGGAAGACAAAAGAATAATCACTAATCTGCATGCATATAAAATTGAATTGACTGTCTTTTCTAGAATGATCTCTTTCCCTCAATAAATTGAATGAATAAACCATTTATTTTGACATTATACAGAATCTGTCAAATCTAACTGGAAAGGCAGACATAAACTTAAACATAGCAATTAAATAGAAGATCTCTATTATTAAACTCTAAAGAATTCACAGCTCCTGTTAACTCATTTTTTTTCCTAAGACTAAGTCTCACTGTCACTCAGGCTAAAGTGCAGTGGCATGATCACAGCTCACTGCAGCCTTGACTTCCTTACATAAGTAGTATATAACTATTTACAACTTCATGAATATAGAGTCGGCATATATGCACTTGGGGTCACTTCCTCTAATCGCTCAGAGATGTTTGAATTCTTGACACAGTTCTTTTTCTTTGCCTGAAGAGTTCATAAGGGGCTGGGCATGGTGGCTCACACCTGTAATCCCAGCACTTTGGGAGACTGAAGCAGGAGGCTCGCTTGAGCCCAAGAGTTAGAGACTAACCTGAGCAACATAGGCAGAACTCATCTCTATCGAGAAAAAAAAAAAAAAAAAGCCAGGCCTGTTGGTGCACATCTATAATCCCAGTTACTTGGGAGGCTGAGGTGGGAGTATTGCTTGAACCCAGAAGGTCAAGGCTGCAATGAGCCACAATTGCACCACTGCACTCCAGCCTGGGCAAGAGAGAGACCCTCTCTTTAAAAATGAAAAAATAAAAATAAAAAAGAGTACACACGGACCTTATAACTCTGTAGTTAATTCAATTTGTGGAAGCCAGAAAATGAATTTACCTGTTGAGAAGACAGATTACTGAGAAAATAAATAAAACTACTGACAATCCGTCCTACAAAAGTATTTTTTTAATTCTAAAGTTTTCATTATTAATGAAATTCATACATCTGTTATTTGGATGTTTCTCCTCCAACGATAACAGAAAATTCAAAATCCTCTAGGGAGTTAGGCATCTAAATTTCCCATGAACTTTTCCTTCTGAAAGTAGAATTAATCAAGTCAGACAATGAGGAAGAAAAATAATCACTCTACAGCTCAGTCTAAATATGCAGAGCCAGACCTGACCAGAGGCCTTGGTCTTTCCCATTCCTTGGGGTTTTTTAAAGCTTTTTAAAATAGATACAGCTTTGTTGAGGTATAATTTAAATATTTTATCCACTGTAAGTATAGAATGCAATGATTTTTAGTAGAGTTATAGTTTTGCATTATCATTACCATCCAGTTTTAGGACATTTGTTATTGCCTCCAAATTTTCCTAAAGCCCATTTGCAGTGCACCATACCCTCTGTCTCCAATCAAGCACTTCTTTCTGCCTCTATAAATTTGCCTTTTCTGGCCATTTTATAAAAACGGAACCATAGAATACATAGTCTTTTGTATCTGGCACCCTTGACATAATATTTTTAAGGTTAATTAATTGTTTTGGACTGCATGTTTGTGTTTCCTGCAAACTAACCCCCAATGGAATGGTACTAAAAGGTGGGGCCTTTGGCAGCTACTTAGATATAGATGATGTCATGAAGGTAGAGCCCCCATGATGGAATCAGTGTTCTTAATAACGAAAAAGAGAAAGAGACTCGGGCTCGCTGTCTCTGCCATGTAAGGATACTAGTTGATGGCCATCTGCAAACCAGTAAGAAGGCCCTCACCAGATAGAGAATCTGCTGGCATCCTGATCTTGAACTTTGCAGCCTACGGAACCATGAGAAATAAATTTCTGTGGTTTAGGCCACCCAGCCTATGGTATCTTATTAAATCAGCCCCAGTTGACATCAATGTTGTAGCACGTGTCACTCTTTTACTTTTCATTCCTGAGTAGTATTTTGTTGTTTGGACACACCACATGTTAATCACTCACCAGTTGATGGACATTTGGATTGTTTCTAGTTTTAGCCTATTATGAATACTGCTGCTATGAACATTTGCATTTAAGTCCCTTTGTAGGCATATGTTTTCATTTCTCTTGCTTAGATTCCTGGGAGTAGAATTGCTGGGTCATATAGTAAATTTATGTTTAATGTTTTTAAGACACTGCCCAACTGTTTTCCAAAGTGACTGCAGCATTTTATATTTTCATCAGCAATGAATGAGAGTTCCATCTGCTCCATTTCCTCAACAATGCTTTGTATTGTCGTTTTTATTTTTTTATTTTCCTACCTTCCTTCCCTTTGTTCCTTCCTTCCTCTCTCTCTGTCTCCCTCTCTCTTTTTCTTTTTTTCTTAGGTGAAGTCTCACTCTGTCACCCAGGCTGAGGTGTCTGTGTTTTTTATTATAGACATTCTTGTGGGTGTATGGTGGTATCTTGGTGTGGTTTTAATTTTATTTTCCCTAATGACTAATAATGAGGATTACATTTTCTTTCATATATCTTTTTTGGTAAAATGTCTATGCCTACCTTTTGCCTATGTTTTAGATTGTTTACCTTCTTTATATTGAGTTATAAAGATATGTATGCTGGATACAAGTCCTTTTCAGTTTTGTACTTTGCACATATCTTCTGCTAGTGTGAAGTTTATCTTTTCCTTTTCTTCATGGTATCCTTTGAGGCACAAAAGTTCTCAATTTTAATGAAATAAAATTCACTAATTTTTTTCTTGTATGGCTTCTGCTTTGGTCATCTTATGTAAGAACTTTTTGGCTAACCCAAAGTCACAAAGATGTCCTCCTATGATTTACTCTTGAATTTTATAGATTTAACTTTTATATTTAGCTCTATGACTCATTTTAGTTAATTTTTGAATAGAACATAAGGTAGGGGCCTAAGTTTTTTTTGTTGTGGTTTATATTTAATTATTCCTTCATCATTTGTTAAAAAAGAAGTTATCCTTTCCCCTTTGAATTGTCTTGGCACTGTTGCTGAAAATTAACTAACCATAGATATATGGGTTTATTTCTGGGCTCTCACTTCTGTTCCACTGATCTCAACTCTTTTTCATTGATCTATATACCTATCTTTATGCCAGTACCACACTATTTTTATTACTACAGCTTTATGATAAGTTTTGGAATTTGGTAGTATAAATCACCAATTATTTTTCTTTATAAAAATTGACAGGTCAGGCACAGTGGCTCACACTCGTGGTTTTGTTTCCATTCATTCACAATATTTTAAAATATTCCATTGTGATTTCTTTTTTGAATCATGAGGGGTTTTTTTCATAAGTATGTCATTTGATTTCCATATACTTGACATTTTCCCAGATTTGTTTCTATTATGATCTCCAATTTAATTTTGTTGTGGTCAGAGAACATACTTCATATGATTAATTTTCTTCAAAAAAATGCATTGAGACGTATTTAGTGGCCCAGTACATCATCTATCTGCAGAATTTTCCAAATAAACTTGAAAAGAATGTGTATTCTGAACTCTTTGGGTGGAGCGTTCTATAAATGTCAGTTATATTAAGTTGGTTGATAGCATTGCTCAAATTTTCTTTACCCTAGCCAATTTACAGTCTAGGCATTCTATCAATTATTAAGAGTGGGTATTGAAATCTCCAGCTATTATTGTTGTCTATACTTTCAATTCTTAGTTTTTTTTGCTTCACATATTCTGGGACACTGTTTTTAGGTGAAATACACTTAAAATTATTATATCTTCCTGATTATTTGATCTTTTATTTTTATGAAATATTCTAGTATATTTTAACTTCAGAACTTCCAGTTGGTTCTTTTATATGATTTTTATCTCTGCTGAAATTTTCTATTCATTCGATCATTGGGGTCATTGCTATCATACTTTCCTTTAATTATTTAAACATCATTTTCATTAGTTCTTTGAATAGTTTCTTTGAAGACTTTTTCTTCTAAATCTAACATATAGGACCACTCAGAGACAGTTTATATGAACTGTCATTTTTCCCAGAGTATGTATCACACTTTCTTGTTTCTTTCTATCTGTCTTATTTATTGAATATAAGACATTTCAGATAATATATTGTATATCAGTATCTTGGGATCTTTATTTTCTCCTCTGAGATTTGTAGTTAATGTTTTGCTTGTTTAGTAACTTGCCTGGACTAAATTTGGGAAATCTGATTCTCTGGAATGTATGGTTGATAATGTCTTTGGGTTTTTTCTTGTTTTTATAGTTAAGCCTGGCTTACTAAGGTCACCATTGTGCCTGCATAGCTTAATGTTTAGCCAAAGATTGGTCACAGCCAGTAAGATGTCTAGTCTCTGCTGATGGATTTGTGTGTGAATTGGCATGGAAATAAAAATACATTTGGTCTTGGCCCCTGGTTCCTGACATAGAGCTCCTAAACCCTTAAAATTTCCTGAGTGATAGGAGTGCCTTTGTAATCATAATGAGCCCATTTTGATAATGACACCTGAGTGTATGCTAATCAGGTGACAGAGTGGGACTATCAGATAGCCTCAGAATAGGGCTGATTACCAGAGAGACAAGAAATTAGAGGGTTGGAACTTTCAGCCCCACCCACTGACCTCCTGGGAAAAGAGAAGGGAGCTGGAGATTGAATCTATAAAACTCTTGAGCAATAAGATACAGAGAGCTTCTACGTTGGTGAATGCATTCATACGCCAAAAGGGTAGCAGACCCCAAGTTTAGGGAAAAGAAGCTCCTGTGCTAGGATCCCTTTCAGACCTTGTCCTATGTACCTTTTCATCTGCATATCCATTTGTATCATTTACAATAAACTGGCAGGCAAATATAAGTAGAGTGTTTTCCTGAGCTCTGTGAGCTGTTCTAGCAAATTATTGAACCTGGGGATGGATGTGGGAACTCTCAATTTATAACTTGTTTGTCAGGATACCTGGCCTGAAACTTGCAACTGGCATTTGAGTTGGGGGCACTCTGTGGGACTGAGCCCTTTAAGTGAGGGAACTGAAGCTAGCTCCAGGTAGATAGTGTCCAAATTGAATTGAATTGTTGGACATCAAGTTGTTGTGAGAATAAGATAATTGAATTGGTTAGTGTTAAAAAACACCTCAGAGCTAGAGATGCATTCAAAGTTCAAGGTGGCCTGGTATCACTTACAAGGTGGCTCACACTTGTAATCCCAACACTTTTGGAGGCCAAGGTGGAAGGATCGCTTGAGCCAATGAGTTCAAGACCAGCCTGGGCAACATAAGGAAACTCCATCTCTACAAAAAATGAAGAGTTAGCGGGGCATGGTAGTGCACACCTGCAGTCCCAGCTACTCAAGAGGCTGAATTGGGAAGATCCCTTGAGCCTGGGAGGTTGAGGCTGCAGTGAGCTGTGATCATGCCAGTGCACTCCAGCCTGTGAGACAGAGCAAAACCCTGTCTCAAATACAAAAACAAAAAAGTTTAGGCTGTTCTCAAGTCTTCTCTGGTTTTTATTAACCCCTAACTTTTCACACATCTCCTCTGTCTTTGTGTATGGCTCTGTATTCTAGGGATGTATGGTAGGCTTGAGCCCATTCCAGTCCCTGCTACCGATGGTCTCTGATCAACCTAGGACATTCAGTAAATCTTCTTAGTGCCCCCAGGTTTAGCTCATGTCCAAGATTTCACTGTTAAATGTCTGGCAAATCTGCTAGTCCATTGTATGGTCCCCAAACAGGGCTGTAACATCAGCCTAGTGAAGATGCTGACTCATCCTGTTCACTCTTAAGCATACGAAATCAACACTTTAAATGACTAAAGTCCAGATTAAGGGGGACACCTTCTAGCAGTGGCAGCTAAGTTGTTGATTTTCACAGCCTGTCCTACTCTGGTTGAATTACTATGCCAACAAAGCTGATATAGTAATTTTCAAGAATAAATGTCAAGACTAAATGTTATTCAGTTTATTGGAAACTTGGGTTATTTCCAGAGAACTGAAATGGTTATTTTTTTACATCTCTTTTCAGCTTTATAATTGCTTTTTCAGGAGAGGATATGTTAATCTCCCTACATCATGGCAGAAATAGGGCTAATTTGAATAAAGATTACTTTAAAGAAAATAGATGCTTAGGATATATAATAAGTAAGGGAGGGAGGAAGAAAGGAAGTAAGGAAAGAAATAACTAAATTTTCAAACCATGTATGTGGAAATTGTAAGGGCTGGTTTTGAGGGATAGAATTAGATCAGGCCCTCAGAGCCTCCAAATCCTCCAAATCAAGAATGGGTACACAGATGCTTAAATAGCTCGTAAAAAAAGAGTCTACCTCCTGCATTATTCTGTGGCACATTCTTTTGTTTTTCAGAGTTTCACTCTTGTTGCCTAAGCTGGAGTACAATGGCGCGATCTTGGCTCACTGCAACCTTCACCTTCTGGGTTCAAGCAATTCTCCTACCTCAGCCTCTGGAGTAGCTGGGATTACAGGCATGAACCACTATGCCCAGCTAATTTTGTATTTTTAGTAAAGACGGGGTTTCTCCATGTTGGTCAGGCTGGTCTCGAACTCCCGACCTCAGGTGATCTGCCTGCCTTGGCCTCCCAAAGTGCTGGGATTACAGGCGTGAGCCACCGCACCCAGCTATGTGGCACATTTTAATCCATCCCAACCATAAAGAATTTCCTGCTTCCTGTAGAATTAAAAAAAATAATTACTGAGAGGATAAAGATACTCATGACAACACTTACTGGGTATAATACTCTCATGAGTTGTGCAGATATATATTTAAATTTTTTTCATAACGATGCTTATGTTTGTATATCTAATTGCTATAAGTCTGTAACTAAAACCAAGATTATAGTAGATCAACAAATAGAAGTTAAAGATAAGTCAATTTTGTAGATTTGCCTTGACTTTTGTTTGTTGGTTTTTATATTACTTAAACATTTTTAAAGGTTAATGAATGGCTGTCTATGTCCATTACTGTCTGACCTAGAACATTTAAATTGGCTGTCTTTTGACTCTAAGTATCTTGGCCGTAAGCATCCCAACAAGGGACAAGATGAATCTGAGGCCAGCAGCTATGCCACCCTGGCAATGCTACAGGACAAAATAAAAATTTGGTGGCCATTAATGTTGACTCTGACAAATCTTGGCCAGAAGGGGAAGACTGTAAACCAAAAATAAAATTCCAGCCTTTTGAACCTACCCCTCCTCTCGGCCAAGGGCATTCCAAAATTAACCTGAGAAACTAGTACAGGTCATGACAGGAATTGGGAGTCAGACATGCTTCATTAGTCAAAAGTCCCTTTTGGACTTCAGAAAAAGCTGACCAGGATTAACATCAACAAAGACCTTTAGTCTGATAAGAAACATTTACAGTCTGTTCTCTCTGAAGCCTGCTACCAGTAGGCTTCATCTGCATGATAAATTTTGGTCTCCACAACTCCTTACCTTAACACAGACATTCCTATTGATTCCAGGTCTTTAGATAATAACTTAACTCTTTCAACCAATTGCCAATCAGAAAATCTTTAAATCTACCTATGACCTGGAACCTCCTGCTTTGAGTTGTCCCACCTTTCCAGAGAAAACCAATGTACATTTTACATGTTTTGATTGATGCATTATGTCTCTCTAAAATGCATAAAAGCAAGCAGTGCCCCACCCATCTTGGGCACATGTCAGGACCTCCTGAAGGCTGTGTCACAAGTGCATCCTTAACCTTGCCAAAATAAACTTTCTAAATTGATTGATACTTGTATCAGATACTTTTTGGTTCACACTATTAATGACAACTAAACCCCTGGCTCATCCTTTAAAATGTAGGACATACAGGGGATTAAGGCCTTTTGTTTTGGGTTAAATGGGTGTTGCTAGGTGAAGAAAGCTAAGTGAAAATGTTATATAAACTGGATGATTTTTATAAATGGTAGTGGTTCTTCTGTCCAGCCCATAACCACTGTACCCTTAATAAAGTCCAACCTAGTAAGTCCTGTGTCTCATTCATTGTCTCTGGGTCTCTTCTTTGGCCTCTGAGACATGGTGCCATCCCTCTTTGAATCAACAGGGGTCCAACATGAGAGGAACACAAATAGATAATTCAAAGAAATCAAGGAAACAATTCATGATCCAAATGAGAAATTCAATGAAAAGATAGATATCACTAAAACACCAATCAGAAATCCTGGAACTGAATAATTCAATGAATGAAATTAAAAATATAATTGATAGCTTCAACAATAGACTAGATCAAGCAATAGAAAGAATTCCTAAAGTTGAAGAGAGATCTTTTGAAATAACCCAGACAAAAAGAAAAAATAAATAAAAATAATAGAGAAAGCCTACATTCTGAAATTTTAAACATTTGCAAAAAAATGCAAATGTTTAAAATTTCAGAAAAAGAAGAGATGGAAAAGGACATAGAAAACCTATTTAATAAAATAACAGCAGAAAACTTTCTGAGTCTTGCAAAAAATATAGACATCCAGATACAGGAAGCTTAAAAAGTCCCAAATAGATTAAATCCAAAAAGGTCCTGTCTGAGGCACATTATGGTCAAAAGTCAAAGACAAAGATAAAATTCTAAAAACAGCAAGAGAAAAGCATTAAGTTACATATAAGGGGATCTCCATCAGACTAACAGATTTCTCACCTTACAGGCTGTGAAAAGTGCTGAAAGAAACAACTGCTGGAAAAAAGTACTATACCCAACAAATCTATCCTTCAGAAATGGAGAAATAAAATTTTTCTCAGACAAGTAAAAACTGAGAACATTCATCATTAGACTGGCCACTAAAAATGCTTAAGGGAGATCATTTTCAGGACCTGAAAATAAAAGAATGATCTCTATTATCATGTAAACACAGAAGTATTAACTCACTGGTAGAGCAGATACACAAATGAAAGAAGGGTAAAATATCAAATGTTATCACTACCAAATCACAAAGACAAAAAATTAGAGTAAGAAAGGAATAAGAAATATATCAAACAATTAGAAACAAGTTAACAAAGTGACAGGAGTAAGTCCTCACCTATCAATAACAACCTGGAATGTAAGTGGTTTAAATTCTCCAATTAAAAGATATAGACTGGCTGAGTGAATTAAAACACAAAACTCAAATATATGCTGCCTACAAGAAACTCACTTCTCTTGTAAATATACACATAGACTGAAAGTGAAGGAATAGAAAAAAACATGTCATGCAAATGGAAACCAAAAGCACCCAGGAGTGGCCATACTTATACCAGATAAAATAAACTTCAGGTTAAAAGGGACAAAGAAGGTCACTATATAATGATAAAGGGGGTAATTCAGCAAGACGCTATAACATTTTAAATACATGCATCCAGAGATATAAAGCAAATATTATTCGAGCTAAAGACAGAGCTAGACCCTAATACAACAATAACTGGGGACTTCAACAGCCCACTTTCAGCATTTGACAGATAATCTAGACAGAAGATCAACAAAGAAACATTAGACTTAAAGTCTACTATAGACCAAATAAATTTAGTAGACATTTACAGAACTCTTCCTCCAACAGCTGCAGAATACACATCCTTCTCATCAGCACATGGAACATTATACAGGATAGACCATGTTAGGCCACCAAACAAATATTAACAAATACAAGAAACTGAAATAATATCAAGTATCTTCTTGGATCACAATGGAATAAAACTAGAAATCAATAAGAAGAGGAACTCTGGAAACTGTACAAATAATAGAAACAGAAAAAAATATGCTCCTGAATAACAACTGAGTCAATTAAGAGATTAAAAAGAAAATTTTAAAAATGTATTGAAACAAATGAAAATAAAAGCACAACGTATCAAAACCTATGGGGCATAGCAAAAGCAGTCCTAAGAGGAAAGTTTATAGCACTAAACAACTACATCAAAAAAACTGAAAGATTTCAAATAAACAAGGCACCTCAAGGGATCAGAAAAGCAAGAAGCAGCCAACCCCAAAATTTGTAGAAGAAAAGAAATAGTAAGCTCAGAGCAGAGCTAAACAAAACAGGGACTTTAAAACACAACACAAAAGATAAATAAAATGAAAAATTGGATTTTTGATAAGATAAAGAAAATTGACAAGCCATTAGCTTGACTGAGAAAGAAAAGAGAAGACAGAAATAAAATCAGAAATGAAAAAGGAGGGATTACAACTTGATACCAGAGAAATACAAATGATCATTAGAGAGTATTATGAAAAACCACACCAACAAATAAGAAAACCTAGAAAAAATAAATAAATTCCTGGATACATATAACCTACCAAGATTGAACCAGGTAGAAATAGAAATTCTGAACAGAACAATAATGAATAACAAAGTTGAATCAGTAATAAAAAATTTCCCTTCTCCCTGCAAAAGTCCAAGACTGGATGGCTTTACTGATGAATTCTACCAAATGTTTAAAGAAGAACTAATACCAATTCTTCTCAAATTATTCCCAAAAATTGAAAAGGAGAGAATACTTCCTAAATCATTTTAGGAGGCCAGCATTATCCTAATACCAAAACCAGACAGGCACAAATTAAAAAAAACAAGCCTACAAGCCAATATTCTTGAGGAACACAGTTGTAAAAATCCTCAACAAGTTGCTAGCAAATGAAACTCAATAACATCAAAAAGATAATACATCAGGGCCAAGTGGAATTTATCCCATGGATGCAAGGATGTTTCAACATATGCAATTCAATGAATGTGATAAATCACATCAACAGGATGAAGGCCAAAACCAATATAATCATCTTAATAGATATGAAAAAAAATTTCATAAAATTCAATAACTTTTCATGTTAAAAACTCTCAAAAATTAGCTATAGAAATCAAAAAAGGAATCTCATTTGTAATAGCTTTAAAAAAATACCAAGAAATAGATTTAACTGAAGAAGTGAAAGATCTCTACAAGGAAAACTGTGAAACACTGAGGAAATAAATTAAGAGCACAAAAAAAGTAAAAAAAATTTCCCATGATCATGGACTAGATGAATCAACATTGTTAAAATGATCATACTAGCAAAGCAATCTATAGATTCAATGCAATTCCTACCCAAAGTAATCTATAGATTCAATGCATTCTTCACAAAAATAAAAAAAATCCTAAAATTTGTATAGAACTGAAAAAGAGCCTGAATAGCCAAAGCAATATTGAACAAAAAGAACAAAACTGGAAGGATCACACTATCTGACTTCAAAATATACTACAAAACTGTGTTAGTACATTTGCATTAGTATAAAGAAATACCTGAGACTAGGTAATATGGTTTGGTTCTGCATCCCCACCCAAATCTAATCCTGTAGCTCTCATTCTGATGAGTTGTGGGAGGCAGCAGGTAGGAAATGATTGAATCATGGGGATGGGTCTTTCCTGTGCTGTCCTTGGAATAGTGAACGGGTCTCATGAGATCTGATGGTTTTAAAAATGGGAGTTTCTCTGCACAAGCCCTCTCTTTGCCTGCTGTCATCCATGTAAGATGTGACTTGCTCCTTCTTGCCTTCCAACATGATTGTGAGGCCTCCCCAGCCATATGGAACTGTAAGTCCAATAAACCTCTTTCTTTTGTAAATTGCCCAGTCTCAGGTATGTTTTTATCAGCAGCATGAAAATGGACTAATACATTGGGTAATTTATAAAGAAAAAAAGGTTTATTTTGGCTCATGGTTCTGCAGGCTGTACAGGAAGCATGATGCTAGCATCTGCTTCTGGTGAGAGCCTCAGGAAGCTTACAAGCATGGTACAAGGCAAACAAGGAGCTGCATATCACATAGCAAGAGCAGGAGCAAGAGAAAAGAGGACCAGCCAGGCTCCTTTAAACAACCTGCTCTCATGTAAACTAACGCAAGAACTCACCCATCACAAAAGGGATGGCACTAAGCCATTCATGAGGGATCCATCCCCATGAGTCAACACCTCCCACTAGATCCCACCTCCAACATTGGGGATCATGTTTCAACATGAGATTTGCAGGGGGCACACATCCAAACCATATCAAGAACTATAGTAACCAAAAGATCATGGCATTAGTAGAAAAACGGATACATTGACTAATGGAACAGCATGGAGAACCCCCAAATAAATCCATGTTTGTACAGTCAACTTATTTTGGACAAAGGTATCATTAACACACATTGGGAAAAGGACAGTGTCTTCAATAAATCATGCTGGGAAAGCTGGATATCCACATGCATAAGAATGAAACTAGACCCCTATTTCTAACCATATACAAAAATCAACTCTCAGAGTGAATTAAAGAATTAAAGACCTGAAACTATAAAACTACTAGAAGAAAACAAAAGGAAAATGCTTTAGAATATTGTTGTAGGCAAAGATATTATGGGTGAGACTTCAGAAGTGCACGCGCGCACACACACACACACACACAAACAAAAATAGACATATAGGACTATATCACACTAAAAAGCTCTGTACAGCAAAGAAAGCCATCTATGGCATGAAGAGACAACTTGTAGAATGGGAGAAAATATTTGCAAACTATTCATTTGACAAGCGACTATCAATATCCAGAATATACGAACAACTCAACTCAACAGCAAACAAACAAATAAAAATCTGATTTTAAAATAGAAAAAGATTTGAATAAACATTTCTCAAAGGAAGACATATAAATGATCAACAAGTATATTTTAAAATGTTCAACCTTACTAATCATCAGGAAATTAAAACCACAATGAGATATCATCTCCCCCCAGTTAGGATAACTATCATCAAAAAACAAAAATATGCCAGATGTGGTGGTTCATGCCTGTAATCCCAGTACTTTGGGAGGCTGAGGCAGGAGGATTGCTTGAAGCCAGAAGTTCAAAACAAGCATAGGCTAAGTGAGATCCTGTCTCTACGAAAACATTTTTAAAAAATTAGCCAGGCATGTTTGCACTTGCCTGCAGTCTCAGCTACTTAGGAGTCCGAGGTGGGAAAATCACTTGAGCCCAGGAGTTCAAAGCTGCAGTGAGTTATGATGGTGCTACTGCACTCTAGCCTGGGGGACAGAATGTGACCCTCCTGTCTCTAAATAAACAGATAAATAAATAAAAATTGAAATATTATATTTTCCAAGAATCCTACTACTAGATGACTGGGTACATATCCAAAGGAAAGGAAATTAGTATATCAAAGAGATACCTGCACCCCCATGTTTATTGCAGCACTATTCACAATAGACAAGATATGGAACCAACCTAAATGACCATCTACAGATGAACTGAATAAGAAAAAGCAGTAAATATACATAATGGAATACTATCCAGCCATAAAAAAATGACCTCCTGTCATTCATGGCAACATGGATGAGACTGGAGTACATTATGTTAAGTGAAATAAGCCAGGCACAGAAAGACAAATGCCACATATTTTCACTCATATGTGGCAATTTAAAAAATGAGCTCATAGAACTAGAGAATAGAAATGTGGTATTAGATCCTGAGAAGGAAAATGGGGAGAAAGGAAAGGGGGAGGTTGGTTAATGGCTAACAAGTTATAGCTAAATGGGAGGAATAAGTTTTAGTGTTCTGTAACACAGCAGGGAGAATATGATTAATTATACTTTAGTGTATGTGTTCAAAATCCTAGAAGACAGGATTTGAATGTTTGAATGTTCACAACACAAAGAAATGATAAATGTTCAAGGCGATAAATATACTAATTATCCTGATTTGATCACTACACATTGTAAACGTGTATCAAAATATCACTCTGCAGCCCATGACTATGTACAATTATGTGTCACCTAAAATGGAATAATAATTATCTCTTTACTTATGATTATGATAATAGTACAGATTCTGTGATGGGCAGCCTCTAAGGCATCTCTCCTATCATTCCTGTATCCTGATTTCATACCTCCATGATATTTCCACTCCGTGAGTGTATGTAGAATCCAGTGGCTTGCTTCTAAACAATAAGATACGGCAATGGTGATGGGATGTCACTCTCATAATTACATTACATTATTTAAGACTTGATCTTCCAGCAGGCTCACTCTAGAGACTCTCCTAATTCATCTAGAGGCTTGATGAATTAAGCTGCCATGTTGTGAAAGCTCAACATTGCAAGGAACTGAAGACAGCCTTTAGGAGCTGAGGGCAGCCTCCAGCTAAGAGCTAATAAGAAGCCAAAGCCCTATTTTCCACAACTGCAAGGAGATGAAACTCTGTCAATAATGAGTGTATTTGGAGGTATTCTTTTTCCAGGCAAGCTTTCAGATGAGAAAGCAGCCTGGCCAACATCTTGAGTGCAGTCTTTGAGACCCTAAACAGAAAATTCAGCTAAGCCATATCCAGACTCCTGACCAACACAAACTATGAGATCATAAACGTGTTATTTAAGTTGCTGTTTATGGTCACTTGTTATGTAGCAATAAAAAATTAACAGCATTCCGCAATGGGCTTAAAAAATGTCACGATGTATTTTGGATCTTTTTCTTTATGATTAAATAGTAGCTTGAATTCCTGTTTTAAGAGAATCTGACCTATAACTCTTTTGTTGTTACATAATAAGTGAAATCCTTGGCCCAACATTTCACTTACCGGTTTATTCACCAACTGTGCCCATTAGATTTGTTAGCCCATCTCTTGTTATCATTCAGCAACTATATGCCTCATTCATAAAGTCCCTATTTGATTCTTTTTCATAGCTATCTATTAATGCTCATGGCTACAGAGTCACCTACTCTAAGTCTTAAGATACTGCTCACTTATTTAGATGTGCATTTTAAATGTTTGTTGTTTCAGTTTCACAGTGCAGACACTATTTAAATATCTTTTTCTTCTTACTGTGAGCATATCTTTTCCACTGAGATTACCAGCATATAAAATTCATGAATGCATATCAAATTCTTAAGTCTTGGTTTCTTTCTCTCAGACCCTTTATGGACTGCTACTATGTTCTCATAATGAATAGAGCTTTAGAGAATCCTGGGGCCAACCCTATGCTTTTTGCTTTGTAGGTAACTTTTGTTTCTGCTGTGCAGGTAATCTATGTCTTCTGGATGGGCAAGACATCAAGTATCTCCAATAGGATCTGTCCTCCCTCTTTCCTTTCCTCTTACCCTCTCCAGCTCCCTCTCTTTGTCCCTCCCTCTCTCCTCCCCTCCCTCCCCCTCTTCCCCTCTCTGTTTCATTATTTCTTTCAAGTTCAAGTTATTTCACTAGGATATGTCCCATGGTAAATGTATTAGTCCATTTTTATGCTGCTGATAAAGACATACCCAAGACTGGGTAATTTATAAAGAAAAAGAGGTTTAATGGACTCACAGTTCCACGTGCCTGGGGAGGCCTCACAATCATGGTAGCAGGCAAGAAAGAATGAGAGCCAAGTGAAAGGGGAAACCCCTTATAAAACCACCAGATCTCATGAGACTTACTCACTACCATGAGAACAGTATGGGGGAAACTGCCCTCATAATTCAATCATCTCCCACTGGGTCCCTCCCACAACACATGGGAATTATGAGAATTACAATTCAAGATGAGATTTGGCTGGGGTCACTGCCAAACCATATCAGTAAATTATTCTGTATTAACTTTTCCTTTGACAAGTTCCCAAGGACAATCCCCTTTAAAGTATTGATATGGGCTGGGCACAGTGGCTCATGCCTGTAATCCCAGCACTTTGGGAGGCCAAGACAGGTGGATCACTTGAGGTCAGGAGTTCGAAACCAGCCTGGCCAACATGGTGAAACCCTGTCTCTACTAATATTACAAAAATTAGCTGGGCATGGTGGCAGGCACTTGTAATCCCAGCTACTCGGGAGGCTGAGGCATTATTTGAACCCTGGAGGTGGAGACTGCACCATTGCACTCCAGTCTGGGTGACAGAGCAAGGCTCTGTCTCAAAACAAAAACAAAAACAAAACAAAACAAACAACAACAACAAATATATATATATAAATATATAAAAACATGGTTCAGCTCTGTGTCCCCACACAAATCTCATGTGGAATGTCAATTCCCAGTGTTGGAGGAGGGGCCTGGTGGGAGGTGATTGAATCAGGGGAGCGAACTTAACCCTTGCTGTTCTCTTGATAGAGTTCTCAAGGAATCTGGTTGTTTGAAAGTTTGTAGCACCTTCCCCTTCTCTCTCTCTCTCTCTCCTGCTCAGGCCATATGAAGACCGTGCCTGCTTCCCCTTTGCCTTTGCCATGGGTAAGTTTCCCAGCGCCTCCCCAGAAGCAGAATCCTGTACAGCCCACAGAACCATGAGCCGATTATATCTCTTTTCTTAATAAATTACCCAGTCTCAGGTATGTCTTTATAGCAGTGTGAGAACAGACTCATACAAGTATTTAATTTATGCACACACACACACACACATGCACACACACACACATCCATATATATATATATACAGTCAGTCCTCCGTATCCATGTGTTCCGCATCTGGGGATTCAACCAACCATGAATCAAAAATATTTGGAAAAAAAAACCCAATAAAACAATGACAAAATAATGCAAACAAAAAACCAGTACAACAATTATTTAGATAGCATTTACATTGTATTAGGTGTTATAAGTAATCTAGAGGTGATTTAAAATATATAAGAAGATGTGCATAGGTTATGTGTAAATACTGCCATTTTACATAAGGAACTTGAGCATTAGTAGATTTTAGTATCCTTGGGGAGTAGGGAGTAGGGAGAGTCCTGGAACCAATCTCCCACAGAAACTGAGGATGACCATACACATATATGTATATATCATGTAATTACATATGTAAATTAATTTATGCACATATAATATACAGTATACATGTACATGTAAAGTCTCTCATTATTTTTTCCTATTTCATCTTTTTCTTATTATTTATATTTGATGTCATTCGTCTATTTTATAAAATGATTATCTCCCTAATCTCATTTTCCTTTTATTGTTTCTTGTTTTATTTTATGGATTTTATCACGCATACTCTTTTTATCAATGATCATATTTTCAAAAACAATTTGGATACTTTCTGATGCTTCTTCCCTGACTTTCTTTTTGGTAATGTTTTATTTTTATCTTCCATTTTTTCTGTAATCTCTGCCAGCTCAATACTCATTGTCTTTAACTTCTTATTTTTAGCTCATATTTGCAGTACCATATGCAAATTCTTTGGAACGTTTAGAAAAAAAAATTTTAAGTTTTTGTTCCTTTGAGAGGGGATAATGTTATTCTATCCTTTACTTTCATTCCTTTCTTCAGAGTAATTATACATATTCCCTGTGCTGTTTATAGCTTATCTTTGAACAGGAAATATATTTTGTGAAAGCAAAGTGTGTGAAGTGGGGTCAGTCTGAGAAAGATAAAAGCTTAAATGTAGGTACTATTTCAGAACACTTTTTCACAAGATCTTCATTGTTCCTCTGCTCTCGGAACATATCTCTCAGTTTTCATTTATTTCCTGTGCAATAAGTAAAAAATTAGTAATATTGTTCATACTGAAACTATGTATGCCAAAGTTTTCCTATGGAGAAATTTTCTGATTTTTGGTCAACAACTGCAAAATTGTTTGTGTTTCCCTTCTTACCTTTACTTTGCCTTAACACTAGACAGTTTCTCTATGTAGAATGCTACGACAAAGAAAACAGCAGAACAGTTCCCCCTTTGAGCCTTACTCTCCTTATAGCCTTTATCTGGAAACTGGGCTTTGTAGAGATACTCCCAGGCCTTCACCTATTCCCCCACCCCTGCTACTCATGCTCCTTCATGCACTCACACTCCTGGCTCTCACTGGTTCATTAAAGAATCACCATGAGCTTTTAGGACCATGCCATTCATTTCCTAAGTAAATTTATACACTGGAAGATGTCTAAAATAATGGTTATCCACTCTCAGCCTGTGGAATGGACTTGTTTGGCCCATGCCATTGGATTGTATGTTACAACTGGTGGCTAAAAGCATGAAGTTTCTGAGATAAACTTATTAGTCCTTTTGGGCCAAAGGTCCACCTGCCAAATTTCTTCTATATGCTTTCTGGATGGGTAAGACATTATGTTTCTCTTTAATATGACTCCTCCAATACTACCTAAATTAACAGAATATTCATTCAACCTATTTACATCTTTGGGTAATTCTGCTGGTGGTGTCATATTTGGGCAGCCACTTTGCATGAACTTTATTACATTTCACCACAGCTTTCTCATTAATTTGTCCTAATGTTCCAGCATTGAGTGGATTGCCTTTATATTTTAAGGTTTCCTTACAGACTTTTCTTCAGTTATGCTACAATTTAGTTGTAATTTGCACTGCATTCCCTGAAGGGAGACCTTTAGTCTGTCATTGTAACTTGGAAGTCCCAAAACTGATTTTTAATATTTCTAATAATCTTGATAGTTGAGCATATTGTAAAACATATAGCCAGAAAACATATTAATTTTTTTCTAGAAATTAGATAAATTTAAAAGCACACAACAGTTTTTATAAGGCCTTTCTTGACCCTGGTACTTTTCACTTTTTTTTTTTTTCAGGTAATGGATACTGTAGAACCTACAAATTTAGATCCAAAAAAGTACTGAACATAAAGCTCTGAAGTTACATTCAATAATTCTCTATTGTATTTAAACAAAAAGATATAATAATCTGCAAATGGACTTCAGGTAGTTGGGAGAGAGTAGAGAGGGAAGAGTTTAAGACAAAGTTTTGACAATGTGGTATACTGGAAAGAGCTCTGGATTGGGAGTCACTGTCAGTCATCTATTGTTCCACTGTGCAACGTGTTGTGCAGCACATGGTTCTGCAAGATTACCAAACATGCCCCTATGATCAAATCCAACTATGATTTTCAAAAATCTTTTTGGACCTCTTCGAAGCATTTGATGTTAACTACTCACTTCTTGAAATTCAATTCTCTCCTTCAGCATAAATACAAATGCTCTATTGATTCTTTTTTTCCTCTCTGATCATTTCTCAATAAGTATGTGTTTGTGTATGTTTTACAGGCTTTTAGCAGGGCTAATAGTCTTCATTATTTATATAACCTTTTAGTGATCTCATTCACTCTCATCATTTCAACTAAGTTGCTGACTCCCAAATGTATCACCCTAGTCTTACTCTATCAGGAACTTTAGCCTCACGTGTCCTTCCGCACATATCAACTTGGATGCCACACAGGTACCTCAAACTCACTGTGTTCAAATGGAATTTATTGTTTTATTACAAATGCAATCTATTTTGCTCCAATACTTAGGCAACACCATCTGTACTCAATTAGAAACCTAAAAGTAATAATAGACTCCTCTGACAATTCTCATCTTTCTCGAATCTTCCCCTTCTTGGCATATGTTGGTATATTCCAGTATGACCACTGTTCTAGACCATGGCCTCATCACCTCTTTCCTGGGCTACCCTAGTTACTTCCTAAGCAGTCACCTTTTCTCCATATTGCAACCAGAATATCAAATAAATTCACATTTATATTCTCAGTTTTGAAATCCTTTGAATGTCATATATTACTTTTCTACAGAATAAAACCCAAATGCCTGTCAATGTTGCCCTGTAAGACTTAGTTCCTACCTAGCAAAGCTCTTGCCACTTCCTGCCTCCACCCTTTTCTGCTTGTTTGTTCATATATACACAATACCCCTACACATTTGCTCCTGCCACTTCCTGCCTCCACCCTTTTCTGCTTGTTTGTTCATATATACACAATACCCCTACACCTTTGCTCCTGCAGTTATCTTTCTCTGAAATGCCCTTCCTACCTTTCTTGGTGTGTCCAACTCATGTGCCATCTCCTCCAGAAAGGATTTTCAGAAATAGCAAATCAGATACTTTGTATACTCTATCATTGTACTATAATACCATACTAAGTTTTCGAATCTAGACAGCGCATGAAATGAATGGCTGTCTAATGAGACAGTAAGATCAAAGGTAGGATTCACCTTTTTAAATATCTTTGTTCCCTGAATTTCTAAGAACCTGTCACATAGTAGGTGCTCAATATATTTCTATTCCATTAAACTGAATTGTGATATTGACTATGACCCAAACTAATCTGACTTTGAAAAAGTCAATCTTTCTGAATCTTATATTTTATAGTTTAAAATGCTATGTTTGGGTTAATTTATCTTTTAGGTCCCTTCCTGATATAAAATTCTGATTATATAATTTCATTATCTTCTAGCTCAGTGCAACTATACGCCATCTCATATTGATACAGGAGCTAGAAATTATTTAGGCAGATAGTGAGGGTAAGAGAGCCCTCGGTAAGGCTTCCATTTTATAAAAAGCAGCCCCCAAATAATTTCTTTTCTAACAAAAAGCAGCCTGAAAAATCAAGCTGCAAGCATAGGTAAGCAAGCTAAAAGCCTGCATAGGTAAATGCTGGCAGCTATGCCAATAGAAAAGGGATACTTGGAAGCCAGGTATATTCAACACGGAGGTTCCCTCTTTGCTTTTCTTTGTTGCCACATGTACAGTAAAAAAGAAGGCAACATGAGACCCCTATCTTTATAATAAAAGATTAGGGTGGGATAGCCAGCTTCTTTGTACGCTATGCAAACAGCACATCTGGTCTGACCAATCTCTCATGCCCTGTGTAAATCAGACACCACCTCCTCAGGCTCCTCTATAAAACCCCACGCATTTCACCACAAAGCAGAAGACACACCTGGGAGCACTTCTCTCACTGCAGGAGAGAGAGCTTTTCTCTTTTCTTCCGCCTACTAAACCTCTGCTCTTAAAGTCACTCCTTGTTTATGTCCACGTCCTCGATTTCCTTGGTGTGAGGCAACAAACCTTGGGTATTACCCCACACAAATGACGCCTCTTCAATATTTAATCTTACAAACAATATCTGACCATTGTTGCTTTCTGTATAATTCTTGCCAAAACTATTGCATAACATTTCTTCATTGTTTACTAAGCCATCTCAGTGTGTTTATAGAGAAGTTTCTTTAGAATAATCTAATTATGCCTTTATTTGTTGCCAGCAGGGGTTTATTTATTCTCTTATAATAAACCCCACATTAATATCACATTTTCTCTCTCATGGCAACCAGCCCATATTTAGGGATCTTGTCCAGAAGACACGTGCAGCTCATACCAAAAAAAATATATATATATATGAATATTTCAAAGATCTCACACTTTAGGGCTTCCATAGTTAGAAGAAAAAAGATCAGATTTCAAATATCAGAAAACGTGCTTCTCTTGATTCCTCTTTCATATCTTCACTAAATAGAGGATACATTTGATATTATATGAGATCAACCAGTCTAAAGTATTTTATTTATAACACAATCCTAAACTTGGTGGTTATAATAAGAAATATTATTTGAAGTAAATTCTTTGGATTCAGCATGAGAGAGAAAAAGGCCAACATTATTTGTAAATGCCAACCACAGGAGTTTAATAATTTAAAATAACAGAACAGTTTAGTCAAACTGTTCTCCTACTACATAGACTTTACTGGTTTAATTAACTGAATCAAAAGATTTTGTTTATATCATGTGAATCCCCAGTACTGCAGATAGTTTCATCATTTCAGGGCATCCATTCTAAGAAAGATACATAAGCCCACTTATTAAAAAAAAAAAAAAGGTTCTCTGTAGAATCATAAAAACTCTATGCTACTTCATGTCAAATCTCTAATGAAGCGTCCTTATTTTATTTAATGTGTTGTGAATTTTTGCATTTGCAAAAATTATAACAGTGAGAAAATTATGGCGGCGGGCAGGGGGGTATCTATCTAGCCAACCCCATCATGCCTTTACCCTTCAAGCTGCCCTTAAGTATTCCTGGGTTTATGGCAAGCTAACTTTGGGAGCCATTTAGTTTATAGTTTAAGTGTTACTAGTACTTACCCCAAACTCAACCACCTTTGTGAAGTTAATGACAGACTACCAGGCTAGGAGGGGAGAGGAGCCAGAATTCTGCTAATGTGTAGATATAAATGACAGCCGGCCATGATTCTAGAGGTCACAAGATATGCAACTTCCCCAATTACTTCAGCAGGTAACATCACTATTATAGAATCTAAGACTGGCCTTTTGAGATAGCATTTCAGTTTTTTTGCATGTCTGACAACCGATAGCTCTATCTGGATGCACCAACCACTCCTGTGGCCCCACCCAGAAGTGGCTCAGTGAAAGAGGCCAGCTTAGACTCCCTATGATTTCATCTCTGACCCAATCAATCAGCACTCCCCATAGCCTAGCCACTTGCTCACCAAGCTGTCTTTGAAAAACTCTCCAAGTCTTTGAGGAGATTGATTTGATTAATAACTCCATTTCCTGAGTGGTGTGGCCAGCCTTGTGTTAATTAAATTTTTCTTCACTGCAATGACATGATCTCTGTGGCAATTGATTCTGTTTGTGCAGTGGGCAGGAAGAACTCGTTGGGATAAAAGGCATAGATGTGCCAATATAATTACTTTTCAAGCCCAAATAGAAATGATTTTTTTTTTTAATTTTCAACTTCTAAGTTCAGGGGTACATATGAAGGATGTGCAGCCTTGTTACACAGGTAAACATGTGCCATGGTGGTTTGCTGCACAGATCATCCCATCACCCAGGTATTAAGCCGAGCATCCATTAGCTACTCTACCTTATCTTCTCTCTCTTCTACCCCCCACCCTCTGACAGGCCCCAGTGTGTATTGTTCTCCAACATATATCCATGTGTTCTCATCATTTAGCTCCCACTTATAAGTGAGAACATGCGGTATTTGGTTTTCTGTTCTTGCATTAGTTTACTAAGAATAATGGCCTCCAACTCCATCCATGTCCCTGCAAAAGACATGATCTCATTCCTTTTCATGGCTGCATAGTATTCTGTGGTGTATATGTACCACATTTTCTTTATCCAGTCTATCATTGATGGGCATTTAGGTTGATTCCATGTTTTTGCTATTGTGAATAGTGATGCAATGAACACACACATGCATGCATCTTTATAATAGAATGATTTATATTCCTTTGGGTATATACCAGTAATGGGATTGCTGGGTCAAATGGTATTTATGCCTCTAGGTCTTTAAGAAGTCACCACACTGTTTTCTACCATGGTTGAACTAATTTACACTCCCAAGAACAATGTAAAAGCATTTGTTTTTCTCCACAACCTCACCAGCATCTGTTGTTTTTTGGCTTTTTAGTAATAGCCATCCTGACTGGTGTGAGATGGTATCTCAATGTGCTTTTGATTGGCATTTCTCTAATGATCAGTGGTGTTGAGCTTTTCTTCATATGTTTGTCGGCTGCATGTATGTCTTCTTTTGAGATGTTTTTGTTCATATCCTTTGCCCACTTTTTAATGGGGTTTTTTGGTTTTCTGGTAAATTTGTTTAAGTTCCTTATGGATGCTGGATATTAGACCTTTGTCAAATGGATAGATTGCAAAAATTTTCTCCTATTCTGTAGGTTGTCTGTTTACTCTGTTGATAGTTTCCTTTGCTGTGCAGAAGCTCTTTAGTTTAATTAGATCCCATTTGTCAATTTTTGCTTTGTTGTAATTGCTTTTGGTGTCTTCATCAAGAAATCTTTGCCACTGTCTATGCCTGAATGGTATTGCCTGGGTTGTCTTCTATGGTTTTTATAGTTTGGAGTTTTACATTTAAGTCTTTAATCCATCTCAAGTTGAGTTTTGTATGTGGTGTAAGCAAGGTGTATTTGTTCATTTTCACACTGCTATAAAGAACTACCTAAGACTGGGTATTTATAAATAAAAGAGGCTTAATTGACTCACAGTTCCACATGACTGGGAAGTCCTCAGGAAACTTACAATCATTCCAGAAGGTGAAGGAGAAGCAAGGCACATCAGACATGGTGGCAGGAGAAAGAGCGAGGGGAGGAAGTGCCACACTTTTAAACTATCAGATCTTGTGAGAACTCACTATCATGATAACAGCAAAGGGGAAACTGTCCCCATGATCTAGTAACCTCCCACCAGGTCCCTTCCTTGACACTTAGGGATTAAAATTTGAATTACAATTCGAGATGAGATTTGGGTGGGGACACAGAGACAAACCATATCATTCTGCCCCTGGCCCCTCCCAAATCTCATGTCCTTTTCACATTTCAAAACACAATTATGCCTTCCCAACAGTCTGCCAAAGTCTTAACTCATTCCAGCATTAACCCAAAAGTCTAAGTCCAAAGTCTCATCAGAGATAAGGGAAGTCCCTTCCAACTACGAGCCTGTAAAATCAAAAACAAATTAGTGACTTCCAAGATACAATGGAGGTACAGACATTGGGTAAATGTTTCTGTTCCAAATAGGTAAAACTGGCCAAAACAAAGGGGCCACAGGCACTTTGTTTTCAAGTCTGAAACCTGGCAGGTTTGGCAAGCTCCAAAATAATCTCCTTTGGCTCCATGTCTCACATCCAGGGCACAGTGATACAAGGAGTGGTCTCCCAAGGCCTTGGGCAGCTCTGCCTCTGTGGCTTTGTAGGGTATAGCCCCCACAGCTGCTTTCATGGGCTGGCATTGAGTGCCTGTGGCTTTTTCAGGTGTACGGGGCAAGATGTCAGTGGATCTACCATTCTGGGGGCTGGAGGATGGTGGCCTTCTTTTCACAGATCCACTAGGCAGTGCCCCAGTGGGGACTCTGTGTGGGGACTCCAACCCCCCATTTCCTTTCTGCATTGCCCTAGTAGAGGTTCTCCATGAGGGCTGCCCCTGCAGCAGACTTCTGTCAGGACATCCAGGTGTTTCCATACATCCTTTGAAATCTAGGCAGAGGCTCCCAAAGCTCAGCTCTTGTCTTCTGTGTACCCACAGGCCCAACACCACATGGGAGCTGCCAAAGTTTGGTGCTTATGCCGTCTGAAACATGGCCCAAGCTGTACCTTGGTCCATTTTAGTCATGACTGGAGCTGGAGCAGCCGGGATGCAGGGCACCAAGTCCTGAGACTGCACAGAGCAGCAGGGCTCTGGGCCTGGCCCACGAAACCATTTTTCTCTCTTAGACTTCTGGGTCTGTGATGGGAGGGGCTTCCATGAAGATCTCTGACATGCCCCGGAGACATTTTCCCATTTGTCTTGGCTATTAACATTTGGCTCCTGATTACTTATGCAAATTTCTGTAATAGGCTTGAATTTCTCCCCAGAAAATGGGGTTTTCTTTTCTATTGCATAGTCAGGCTGCAAATTTTCCAAACCTTTATGCTCTCTGTTTCCTTTTTAAACATAAGTTCTAATTTCAAACCATCTCTTTGTGAGCACATGTAACTGCACACTTTCAGAAAAAAACGGGTCACCTCTTGAATGCTTTGCTGCTTAGAAATTTCTTCCTCCAGATACCCTAAATCATCTCTTTCAAGTTCAAAGTTCCACAGATCTCTAGGGCAGGGGCAAAACACTGCCAGACTCTTTGCTAAAGCATAGCAAGAGTCACCTTTGCTCCAGCTCCCAATAAGTTCCTAATCTTTATCTGAGACCACCTCAGCCTGGACTTTACTGTCCACATCACTATTAGCATTTTGGTCAAAGTGATTCAACAAGTCTTTAGGAAGTTCCAAACTTTGCCACATTGTCCTATTTTCTTCTGAGCCCTCCAAACTCCGCCAATCTCTGCATTTTATCTAGTTCCAAAGTCACTTCCACATTCTCGGGTATCTTTATAGGAGCACCCCAGTCTACCAGTACCAATTAACTGTATTAGTCTGTTCTCACACTGCTAATAAAATAAATCTTTATTAGCAGTGGAGGTATTCAAACTGAAAAAGATGCTTTAAGGCAAACATTTAGAAACCTTCTTGACTGGCTGCCCTCCAAACTAAAAAACTAGGTTATAATTTATTCTAACTATTAACCTTTTCCTTTTGTTTTCATAAAAATGGCCTAGGTCATGGGATAATCCACCAACTCAGTTTCTTGATTGTGAAACTTCTTGGGAAAGTTTATACCCTTAAAATAATTATTTGATGTTATGACTATTATATTCCTCATTTAACAAGGTGGCTGATTTTAACCTTGGCCATCTGATTCCAGAGAAGCTGACATTAACCACTACACAATATTGGTTCCCAGATGAGCACATGCAAATTGTTCTCTCTCCCTACGGTCTTCCTCTCCCTTTCCAAGATTCTTTATACTTTTTCTACCATCTGTTTATCCCCACACCCAATGCCAAGTACTTGAATCCATCCTGAAGTGGAATCTTCAAAGGCATCAAGGTTTTGAGCAAATATCCTGGCTTCAGTTTGTTGGGTGACATCAGATTGATATTGTGAATCTTCAAGTGAGGCTTTGAAGCCTTAATTTCTTCAAAACATGGTATTTATAAGACCAAAATCCCTTACTCTTGCTAATACTGACTGCCTGTTATTATGCTAAGTATCAATCTTTTTTTTTCAATCAACTCTCTGTTTTCACAGAAATGGGCAGAGTACAAAGGAGTGAGAGGAAAAAAAAATTTATCCTGCTACAATATCTGATGACAAGTTCTTAGGTTGGCATCTTAGCCTTATGATGCTTTAAAAAGTCCAATCTGATATTTCTTATTAAAGTTCCAGTGAAGACAACTTAAAAAGAGCCTTTATGGTTAATCACTACTCTTGCTACACTTATGTAAATAATCAGGACATGATGACAGTAGACTTATTTTGTAAACTATTCTTACTGCAACTATCTTTGGCAGAAGTAGGGGTGGCTGTAGAGAGAAAAATTATGTTCCAATAGAAAACTACAGTACACCTGTTATTAGACTCTACTCCTGTTTATTGTCTTTGAGGTTTTGCTATCTACCTGTAAAGTTTAACTGACCCTGAATTCTTCTAATATTTGGCTAAGACATTGCAAACCTCTTAAAACTAACATTTCAAATTTTCTTCCACCTTTCTGACATGGAATCACTAAAAATAAAGACTGCCCCTTTACTAAAGCCCTGTGAGCTAAAACTGGACTACTTGATATAAACTGCAGATAAATCATAACAGCTCATGTATGGACAACCTTCATGCTTGTTGCTGTGGGCCACTCAGCCATCACTGGAGGTATTCAAACTACAAAAGATGCTTTAAGGCAAACATTTAGAAACCTTCTTGACTGCATTCCAAACTAAAAAACTAGGTTATAGTTTATTCTAACTATTAACCTTTTCCTTTTGTTTTCATTAAAAAGCCCTAGGTCATGGGATAATCTACCCACACAGTTTCTGGATTGTGAAACTTCTTGGGAAAGTTTTAAACAGGAATATGGCAGTGCTCAAGGTACACTACCCCAAAATATGACTGTAGAAGAACAGAATATGCCACCCTAAATCTTTGACATATTATTTTGAATGAGTTATTTTGAGAAACACCAGACACAGGATTGGCCCTAAAAAGTTACTTTTTTAGAGAGAGAAATTTACATCTGTAAAAGGAATCTTTATTTGCAAGAGTCTTTCTCCCTGCATCAGGAAGAAAAGGACACTAAATCACTAATGACTCTTAAACAAAATGGAAAAGGTATTGACTTAAATTTGCATAATCATCCTTATCTGTTGCAGATGGTGACTATCTGGGGCCGGTGTCAGATGGGTGGTTAAAATAATTTACCAAGACAGTTGGAGGTAAAGAAAGGCAGATTTATTAGAGAAGGTAGGAAAATGCATCCTAAGAAAGCCACGGGCAAATCAGCAAGAGAAGAGCTGACTACAAAGAGACAAAGACTTGTTAGTGATTTTATAGCATGGTGCTTGTGCTGTGTGCTGAAGAGGGCTTTGTGCAATACAGATAATGCGTCAAGGTTTCAGTGAGCTAACTTGCATTTTTTGATCAGTAAAGAGTCCGGTGATTGCTGGACACACGAAGATTGTGAGTTATTTGTGTAGGAGAGCTATGTTTTCTGGACCATGAAGAAAGGTAGACTTATACCTTATCTGCTTTTTCTTTTTGCTTTCCCTTGGTCCCACCAGCCTGACTCCCTTTCCCTAATTAGGATTCCCCATTACCTTTGTTTAAGATACTTTTCCTAGCCATCTCCTCTTAGCTGGGTCTTTCCCTACATCCTTCTTTCTTGTTTCAAAAAACAATGGCATTTATCCTAAAGTTTAAACTTTCTTTGAGATTTGCTCCACAGTTGTACTCATTTCTCTGTATCTTCTCCCATGTAACATGTAACATGAAGTATACATTTTAATAAACTTCTGCTTGTTAACCTGTCTTTTGTTACAAGGAATTTCAGTTAAGAACTACAGAATAGAGAGAAAATTAGTTTTTCTTCTCTACAAGAACAAGAAACAAAATGAAATATATTCCCAATAGTTTCACAAAACAATTAAATCATAACTAAATTTATAATAAACAAATTATTTTTGAAGACATTCGTAACAATAAAGGTAATGTATTGTTTTATCTTTTTAAATTTTTTGAGCTGGGAATTGTTGACTGCCAAGTCATTAGGGAATATCTCCAAGACTGCTTTTGTTTGAAAACTGTTGACTTGTTTCTCTGAAAGAAAAGTACAGCCACTATTGTTTACTATTGATAGGTTTGTAGGACTTTTCATTCTTTAATTTCCTTGTTTGATATAACAAATATTTATTTGAACACTAACAATACACAAGGCAAAATGCAAGGGATGGAGGGAAAACAGGACATATAAATATGAAATATGTATTTTATATATATATGTGCATATCACTTCATTTGGAGTGATAGAGAAGACATATGCATGTATACAAATAAAGATAACTAATCATATAAAACAACAAGTAAAATTCCAAATTACCCTTGTAATTGTGTAGGGGAGAGAAAATTTTCTATCCTCTGAAGGTTCAATAATTAATCTATGAAATAAACTGACAGTAGACAGTTTAGTAGGAGAAAAGCTATTTTAATTACACAGAGGAGTCCCACAAAGTAGAGGACTTGAAGAGGGGCCAGATGATAGAAGTTTTTATAGCATCCTGAGCTAAAGAAAGGAGTAGGGGTTGGTGGTTTATAGGGGGTGGTGTCTATACAAGTTGCAGGGGAGTAAGAGGAGGGAATGCATGGAGAACAAAGGTTGTCTTGTTATACAGATAACATCTCTCAGGTAATAAAAGTTGTCTCCAAGGATCTCATCAGAAGAAGAGGTAATGGATAGTTTGTGACAAAGTCTTTCTGGAGTGTGGTGTCTCCTGTGAGTTAATCTTCCTTCACTGATGAGATTCCCAGGGAGGATACCTATGACAATTGTGTTTCTTTTTGGAGGCTCTATCTTCAGCCACTTAAGGGAGTTCAGAGAGAGCCCTTTCTTGTATTTGCTGTTTCCCAAGTGCCCTCATGTTTGAAATAATTAGCATACCAAAATGCTACATTTTGAGGTTTACTGAGTCTCAACAACTGCTACTATGCAGGTTAAGCAGATAATTACCTTGAAGATGCTGGAAATAAAATAAAATCCATGCTTGCCTTTAGAGAACAATCAAATTTCTGTGATAGAAGCACATACATGAGAGGATGGCCATTTGTGTTTCTCACAGCCCTGCCTCTTAAATTCAAACACTGTTTCATGGGAATTGTTAAGCCAGTAGTATGTTGGGGGTAGGCACTGCAGAGATGAGAAAAGGAGCTGAATAGTATAGACATGTGAAACATGCAATTTAAGTATGCAGTGCAGTTTTACAACCTTATAAGAACAAATTATACTATTATACAGGAGGAGTAAATTTGAGCAACAGTTCAGTGTTTAAAATGTTAGTCTTCTGTCCTTTATTGGTGTATTTTATATATTGGGAGGAAAAGGCTGTAGAGAAGCCAGTTGAGGAATGACAATCTAAGTGCCTATCTTGTACTTGCTTGTCTTTTCCAAATTTGGAGGGCTTCAGCCATACCACAAAAGAGCAACAATGAAAAACTCAGGGAGTCCATTGAAGACAAATGGAGGTAGTCTTTGGCAAGGACTTTTGGTTTTGCCTTCGTTCTGCCACCATAAGCTAAGTATATTGTGAAGGTCCCTTAATGTCTGAATCTGAGCTGCCTCATTTGTGAAATGAAGATAATAATGTCAACACAGGGTTATTATTGTAATAAACAATTGAGAAACAAGTGAAAATGCTTTGAAAAGCTGGAAACACATTATATGTGAACGTGCTGCTGCTTTGTGTTGATGACAACTCGAAAACAAACACTGGGATATTTTCTCATGGAGGGAAACTATCTTTGGGTCATGGAGATAAAACATTCTGAGAAATAATAGTTTAAATTCTCTGTTTTCTAGTAGCCAGTACCACAGTTTCTGAGGAAAAAAATCATTTCGATCAAGTAGATATTATTCTTTCCTGACTGAAAGACAAGAATATACAGTTTTCTTTCACCAATGGTGCCCCCAGTGTTTTGTCACAATTTTTCTCTCCAATTATTCTGAGAATATTTTGGAAAGGTAGCAGAAATTAACCTTTCTAAAATGACTCGTGTGTTTTCTTTTAAAAAGGAGTACACATTACTACAGGGTATTAGGTCCTACGTTCAACTTTATAGCTTTCAATGCTTGCTTCATCTATCATTTACATTTATCATTAACTTTCATGTTTCCCAAGGTAAACAGTGAAATTATCTCTTTTCTAGAGAGGCAGAAAGATGAGCAGAAAAGAGGGGCTCACTCTGATATATCACTCCTGAAGTGTGAATGATGTTAGTGAATCCCATGATGGTCTAAGGCTTAGAGAAAAGATGAGATAGAGGGCAGTGGTCTTGTGATTCTCACCTCAGTCTCACTGGGACAGAAGAGTGTCCTCTTGCAGGTGGAGGTCACCAAAACAAATGAGAGCTAAGTTCTAAAGCAGCCTAATCTTCTCATTGTTCCCAGACATTGAGCCCAAGATGTTTCTGTTCTGAATATGATTGATCGTATTTCTATCCTCTGTGATTTAGCTTCCATCACTTTCTCCATCTTACTTTAAATTCAAAATATCTTTCAGTGCTCAAGTACTAACCAGGTTATCAAGTCCTAAACCAAATCATTTGATAAAAACGTGTGATATGCCTGACCATTTTGTTCTTCTTTCATGTTGCAGCCTTAATTTTCTAGCGGCTCTTTTAAGACTGAAGGTACTCCAATAGTTAACAAGTGATAGCTGTAATTGGCCTCAAGAGGATTCATGAGTCTCATGGGAGATTCTGCTTGGCAAAGGGGAAGGTCACCTTCATCTAATCTGAAATAAATTTGAGAGTCTCACAAACATGAATCCAGAATATTAATAAAAACAAAGAAAGAAGCACTGCCAAAAATGTTACCCAAGCAAATCTCTCAAGGGCTAGTCTTCTGGGACTGATAAAATCACGTACATTTGCGTAAAGCCTGTAGGAATCCTAGTGTGTTACAGCTGTGCACTTACCAAGTGTATTGACTCTGAATACAAAGTGAGAATAAATCTAAGATACAGCTCACGTTGTGTTGTGCATAGGAATAAGTTTGAAAGCAGGCTACAGGCTTGGTATGGGAAGACAAGGGAATGAGTAGTTCTTCAGCTGCAAATCTATTTTAGATACTCAGCAATGAGGTTGAGGAGAAAATATATGAATAAAGGCGGGTACTGGTGATAATTCATTTTTGAAAGAAAAATGCCAAAATAGGGAGGCATTATCTATAAACACATAATTTCAGCAATGGTGGTTATTTCAGCCTTTGACAGGGCACAGGACACTTTGGATAACTGTTCCTCTAGGTGCTATCTCAGAGAACAAATTTATCATCAATCATTGTGGCCTATTTTAATGGACAAAGACACAACCTGAGATAGAGGAAAAAATCAGAATTCTAGAGGAAAAAAATCAGAAACGGGCAATTATCCAGAATGAGTCTTTTTTTTTTTTTTGAGACAGGGTCTCACTCAGTCACTGAGGCTAGAGTGCAGTGGCACCATCTTAGCTCACTGCAGCCCAGGCCTCTTGGGTTCAAGTGGTCATCCCACTTCAGCTTCCTGAGTATCTGGAACTACGGGTGTGTGCCACCACACCCAGTTAAGTTTTGTATTTTTTGCAGTGATAGGATTTTACCATGTTGTCCAGGCTGGTCTCAAATTCCTGAGCTCAACCGATCCTCCCGCCTTGGCCTCCAAAAGTGCTGGGATTAAAGGCGTGAGACACCACACCAGGCCCAGAATGAGTCTTTATAAAGAAAAAAAATGAGCCTATTACTGCTCAATTCTCCCCTTCACTCTGGCTTTCACAGGCCATAAGACCCCGTGCTTTGTTATTCCTTTAAGTACACAGGATCCGTGAGACTCCCTGGTTCACCTGCTGAGCTAAATTCTATACTATTTGGTCAGGGTGTAAATAATTAAATAGAAATTCTTGCTTTCACTTCATAATTATCAAAAGATACCCCAGCTTTTCCCAGGGTTCCTGGTTTAACCATGTGATATTTCAATTAGGAAGAAAATCTAACTTTCTCTAGTATTGAAGAAATCAATTTAAAGTGAGTATTTGGACCAAATTTTCCAAATATTGGCTCTTAATTTTTCCTGTTTTTTTTTTTCAGTTCAGATAGATATGCTGTTTTTTATTTTAAGAAAAAGATTTTTTTCATAAAAAGAAAAATATTTTGAAAAACATTTTTTTAAATCTCTTGGGAGCATCTTCACCTGCTACAATAAAATAAGATACTCTGAAGACTAGAGAAGAATAAGTAATAAGTAAACAATAACTCATGTGGCAATTAGTCTTTAGTGAGCTCCCAATATGTGCCAGGTATACAGTGGTACTTATAACTTCCAAGCATAATGAGAGCATTTGTAGTCTTTTGTATATGCAAGGAAACTGAGTTTCAGATAGGAAATAACTTAAGATCATACAGAAGGAGAATGTGGATTTGAACCCAGAATCTTTTCATACCTAAGCTTGTGATTTTCCCACTTACCTATATTTCCTTTTCACCTAATATGTTTCTTAAGCTATGTGTTAAAAACAACACTAATAGCCCAAGTTTTTCTTGGAAGTGATTTGTTTGGGATGATTCTTTACACTCTCCCTTGTCGCTACTGGTATGCATTGTCACCCTGGATCAGAAACCTTCAAGCATCAAATCAAATTCTTTTGCTTATTCAGATTTCTAGCCTTCTTCCCTCCTACCTCTGGCTCCCTTGGTATGGTCCTGCCTTCCCTTTCTAATATTTTCTGCTTTAATTTCCCTTTACCCAATCAAACCACAGTCAAACCAAATGACTAGCTGTCCTCTCTTCCTCTGTGCTTTCCCATCTCCATGCTTTTACTCAAGCCATTCACTCTACCAGAAATGACCTTACCCCTTCCTCACACCAAATTCAGAAGCCTTGATCCTGCCATCTTTCTCAGCCCAGCTTAAGTTCTTCTCTTGCTTTTGTGGCTGGAAGTAATTTCTCCCTCCTGCAAACCTTTATAGCACTCTCTTAGTATATTTCTCATGAACTCATCACTTTTTACTTTGTAATATCATTATTAATATTTGACTCTCATTTGCCCCTCTAGACTGAGTGAAGGATCTATGACTGATTCACCATTTTGTCTTCCACAGAGCCTAGCTTCTATATTGAAGCTAACATAGATGTAAGAATGCTAGATTTTGAAAGAACACATAGTTAAATTTTAATTTCAAATGGAGAACAAATAATTTTTAAGTATATTTGGATATTTTTACATATTCAAATATTATATGAAACATACTTACATTAAAAAATCTTCATTCTTTATGTAAAATTCAAATTTAACTAAGTGTCCCATATTTTATCTAGCAATCCTCCCAACAAACCCTTATCAAGTAGTTTTTAAATAAGTGAATTGCATCTCAGTGGTTCAAATCTGCAACTACGGTGTCATTAGCACTGGCTGAAGTAACTTCAAATAGTAGTAAATTAAGATAGCTTTGAAAAGAATCATAGTGGTAATTTAGTCCAATCTTCTAGCTTGTGGATTATTTTTTTAAAAAGAGATCTCTCAGAGACTTGCTCCAAATCACACAACTAACACTCAATTACACACCTCTTTAAAATTGGAACTTAAAAATACAAAGTAGAATCATCAAAACATCAGAGAGCTATAAGGATGAAGAGAGCTTCTGTATACTTAAACTGTACTTCTGTATTTGCTCACTCACTCATTTGAGACTGGCATTAGCAGCTCTATCAGTCCTTGTTTTTCTGGTATACAATCAGGGGTTCCCAAACCCCCAGCTGCAGACAGGTACCGGTCTGTGGCCTGTTAGGAACCAGGCCACACAGCACGAAGTGAGTGGTGGTGAGTGAGCATTACCACCTGCCTGAGCTCCATCTCCCATGAGATCAGCCGCACATTTGATTCTCAAAGGAGTGCGAACCCTATTGCAAACTGCTCATGCGAGGGATCTAGGTTGCACACTACTTATGAGAATCTAATTAATGCCTGATGATCTGAGGTGGAACAGTTTCATCCCAAAACCAATCCCCCCACATATCCAACGCCCTTGACATCCAACTCCTGTTCCCCTAACCCATCCCATGGAAAAACTGTCTTCCAAAAATGAGTCCCTGGTGCCAAAAAGGTTGGAAACCCTCTGGTCTACATGTCTCTCTATACATTTGTACACATTGTTTCAAATTGTAAAGTCTTAAGAGTCAGTGACTGTCCTATCTGGTCAGGGATTAATCTTGCCTGGTTAATGAAATGTGATTATAAAAGGACCCCCAAGATATATTCATAGAACCAGGGAAGACATAAGTAAAATGATCTAGGTCAGAATTTTTATTTCCTGCACTTCTGGCAGCAATTTTCTTCCCTAAATCGCTGGTACTTCTCCTTAGGATACTCAGGGGCTCCTGCCTGTCAGGCTTCTTTCCTTGCAAGGCCTTCTCTCTCTGGCACTTCTTCCTTTCATCAGAACTTTCCTGTCCTGCTCTTATCTGCTCACCAGGTGGGAAAACAGCTCGAGAAACTAATCTGAGCAAAGATGTTAAAGGCTGACATGGATTTAATAGGTTTAATATGCATGTCCTCCAAGAAGCAGGTCAAATGTCATACTTTCTGTGAAGATTACTCATTTCCAAGGAGGCTAAGTGCTTCCTCCTGCGAGCTACCACCATACTTCTATCAACCTTCTGGTAAAGTACTTCTCTGGCTGAAGTTTAATTCGCTGTATATTAATATGCACATACAATGTCTCTCTTCATATTTATACTGCCAGCACCTACTATAGCATCTACTTCATAATAGGCAATCAATATATATTTGTTAAATAAGTGTTTTGTTAACTTGATTTAAACAGGTGATCCCTAGATGTTTAATAGTCAATACAATGATTCTTCAATGATTACCAGGGCCACACATTGGGAATAATCAGTAAAGAAGTTTTTAAGGTCTTGGTCTAACAAGTAGTCTTCAATTGTGTGCAGCATTTCAGTAATAGCATTATTATTGGTTCAAGAGTGTTTATAAGACAGAGCGTTATAAAACTTGAACTACTTGGTTTCTTCTACTTATTGTCTCCAACCATGCTATCTTAAACTTTTCTCTCTCATTTTCTTTAATGCCATCCTGGCCAGAACATGTAACTTTCTGGTTACTTATAATAATTAAAATAGAGATTTGTCTAGTTTAAAACAGAAGGGGAGAAGGTAAAGTATGGCACGCTTTTTCACTCCTTCCTTCCCTCTTTCTAGGTCTGTTTCTCTGAAGTTAGGGGCAGGAAGGAGGAACAGAAAAATCATAGGTCATCTTACAAAACCATCCATATACTGGATTGAGATGTAAGGCTTTTCTGGAATGATCCTGGTCTGGAATTTTGGAATGGCTGTGTGCTGTCCTGGTGGCTTCTGTTGGTTTGGTGGTCTCTGTAAGGACAGAGTGCTCACTTTCAGAAGTGTCTAGTCATCCTAAAGCTACTAGCTCTCCATCCTTGCTGCAATCTTTTTTTCCATGTGGGGGTTCCCTCTCTTTGCCCTGTGGCTGTACGAGCTGCTCTAGAGATTCCGCACCCCACCCCAACCACTGTATCTTTTCACACAGAGCTTCAGAAACTATTGGTTCTCTTTCAAGTAGTCATTACTTTGGTGGCTTGCAGCCCTACACACTACACTAGTAAGCTTTCTGCCTGCAGAACATCTAAATGATTAATAAGTACTTTCCCCCATGTTTGCAAACACACTCCTCCCCCAAATTCCTTGACAAGCTCTCCTAAGGATTCTCTCTTCATGCTCCACTGTACTCCAATGGGAGCTCTACAGTGGGCCTGCAGGTTCTACAGATCAGAAAGGAACAAGAAGAAAGACTCTCCCTTTTGTTGGCATCTCTATCTACTATGATTCTCTTGTAGCACATTCCCCTCACTTGACTATCCTCTTAGCCAACTGTTCTTAAGTAGGGTCACTAGTCCTCAGCTGGTCAGCTTGGAGAACTGCTACAAAACTGTGCTCCAGGGTGCACCTTCTGCTGCTGGTATATAGCTACCTTCAGATCTGCTATGGAGTCTATAACACAGATTTTTAAAAGTTGGCTATACATCTGTTTCTTATTTTTTTTAATCTTTTTTATGACTATACATCTTAAACAGTTTCACCATTAGAAAACTATCATGTTATCTGAAAACTTGGGGCTTGGGCACATTTTAATCATTTCTACACTGCTATTCCGTTATTCTCATTTCAATTTTATCTTGTATATTCACTACATGCACAGCTTTAGAACTCACAAACACTGTCAGTCCTGGGTAAATGAGGATAATCCTCTATGTGCTGTTGACTGAAACCTTACCTTCCTCTGTGAGAGACCCGAAGTGTCACCAATTCAGTTAACTTTCTCCTTTTTCCCTCTGAAGATATCCAGACAGTGCTTTTTAAGCGCTCTGTTTCTAAGAAAAATAAAATGAATCACATGTACTCAGCATGTTGCACTCAAAGAGCATTGGTAATATAAAAATAAGTAATTAGTACTCAGTTTTCAAAGGAGGTAAAAATCCAGGAATTGCATTTTGTTCTGAGGCAAGCTGGTATATTTGTCCTGGTTTGAGCCATCAGGCTATTTATATAGATCCTGCCCAGGAAGGCCTCTGGCTCATGATGCTGTGAGCCATGGTTTATGGGTTGAATTGTGTCCTCCAAAAGAGATATGTTGAAATCCCAATCCCGAATAATTCAGAATGTGACCTTATTTGTAAATAGGGTCTATTTGTAAAGGAAATCAAGTTAAACTGAGGTCATTAGGTTGGGTCTTACTCTAATATAATATGACCAATGTCCTTATTAAAAAAAGGAAATTTGGACACAAAAATACACACAAGAATGCCATGTGAAGATAAAGGATATTGGGGTGATAAATCTACAAGCCAAGGAATGCCAAAGATTGCCAACAAACCACCAGAAGCCAGGGAGAGGCATGAAACCGATTCATCCTCACAGCCCTCAGAAGGCATCAACCTTGCTGATATCTTGATGTAGTACTTCTAGGCTCCAGGACTGTGAGACAATGAATTTCTGTTGTTTAAGCTACCTAGTTGGTGATACTTGTTATGGCAGCCCTAGCAAACTGATGCATTATACCTTAATTCTAATCTCCTAATTTCTGAATTATATATATTCTGAATATATAAAAAGGGCTCCCCTCCCACTTGGGAACAACTCCTATAAGAGGTGAGGGCTGAAACAGAGGGAAGACCTACTGAGATTCTGATATGGGATAAGGTTCCTCAAAGCATGGTTTTCCTGCCCTTAGATCTCTAGCTGCTATCTCTCTCTACCACATCCCTCTTCTAAGTCAAAGAGATGACAATGTCAAGTAAAAATTGATTCTAGTAGATCCTCTATTTATTTTCTTCTCTGAAATGAAATAATTTTCTTCCACATAAATCTAGGGGTCTACATTGCCAAGTGGTAAAATAGTTGGAGAACTTAACAATGTCTTCTCAATTTTATGTGTGACATGAAATTGAGAATTTTTTTTTAACAGAAAGGAAATATCAAATCATGTAGAAAAAGTCCCTCATTTTACTAAGCAGGAATCAATACCCAAAAGATTTCTAGTCCATTAATCCTTCCACTGGGTCCCATGCCGGTTAAGGATGGGAGACAGAGAAGCGTGCGGATTAGGAAAGTACTGTACTTCTGCAACTTAATGGCAAGTGAGATAACTTTGGCTTTAAGAGTAATTAAAAAAAGGAGCTTTAGTAACACATGATTGGTTCAGTGATGAGATCTGTGGCCAAAAGCAATGTCTAGTACATGAATCAGAAATTCTTGATACTACTCATCACCGAAGTACAACGGAATTTCAAAGGAAAGAAAAGAAGTAAATTAATATTTATTGACCACCTTCATTGTAACACTACTTTATATCCATTATCTCATTTAAACTTCACCACAGCAGCCTTACTAGTAACCATATTTTATAGAAGAATAAACTGAGACTTAAAGATGTTTAGAAACCTTATCCAGAAAACAATGAGCAGTAACTGGCAGAAATGAGATAGAAACTTACATCTGTATCAGCCTGCTAGGATAGCAGTTGTTCTTAACTCCATGAACAATCTGCATCCTAATCACTTGCAGAACTACTTTAAAGTGTGAGTTTAAAGTTCCTAAACCCAGAGATCCTGATTCAGTTGGTCTGTGGGTGGGGTCCAAAAATTTGAGTTTCAAACAAGTTCAGCATCACATTTAATTTTTACACAAGTCAGCAGTGTGCTACATTTAAAAAAGTTATTCTTTGAAAATGATTCTCAAGTGAATCTTAATCTTTTACATATTAGTTCAGATTAGTCACTATACCATAGAAACTGTGCCATTCTAAAATGAAATGAAAATAACCCCTCCCCATTTCAGTGTTTACCAGCATATTGTGTGACACAATAAGTAATAAGTTCCAACTATGAGATCATTTGAATAAGTACAAGGAAAAGTTAGACATTGACACAGGATGGACAATGTTGTACTTTGACAAATAGAAACATTTAAAAATTATCATCTATTATAATCATCTAGAAAAAGAGATAACTTGACACAAAAAATATAGGAAAGGCATAATATTAAACTGTTTTATAAGCCAAATAAATTTAGTTTTATAAAAAACTTACTTCACTGTCCTTATTTTTCTCATTTAAATTAACAAAACTTCATCAGGAACCAAAACAGGTCAATGGATTGAGCCATGCCAATAGTTCACTGTCATGAGAATAAAAAGTCCAAAGAAGACTCAGTCTTTGACTTTAAAGGTATTGCAATTTAATTGAGATAATCAAATTTACCTGCATGAAATGACTCAAAACCAATATAAAATAGTATATAATTATGTACAGGCATACCTCAGAGATATTGCAGGTTCAGTTCCACACCACTGCAATAAAGTGAGTTTCACAATAAAGGGAATGACACAAATTTTTTGGTTTCTCAGTGCATATAAAGAGTTATGTTTACACTATAGTCTGTTAAATGTGCAATAATATTATGTCTAAAAATACACAAATCCTAAGTTAAAAATACTTTATTGCTAAAAAATGCTAATGCTCATATGAGTCTTTAGTGAGTCATCATCTTTTTGCTTATAGAGGGTCTTGCCTTGGTATTGATGACTACTGACTGATCAGGGTGGTGACTGATAGGCCGGGTACAGTGGCTCATGCCTGTAATCCCAGCACTTTGGGAGGCTGAGGCAGGAGGATCACTTGAGCTGGGGAGATAGAGGTTACAGTGAGCTATGGTAGTGCCACTGCACTCCCACTTGGGTGACAGAAAAAAAAGCGGGGGTGGTGGTTGCTGAAGGTTTAGGTGGCTGCAGCAATTTCTTAAAATAAGACAACAAATGAAGTTGGCCACATCAGTTGACTTTTCCTTTCATGAAAGATTTCTCTGTAGAATGTGATGGTGTTTGATAGCATTGTACCCAGAGAACTTCTTACAAAATTGGAGTCAGTACTCTCAAACCCTGCCATTGCTTTATCAACAAAGTTTTGTAATATTCTAAATCCTTTGCTGTCATTTCAACAATGTTTAGAGAATCTTTACCAGCAATAGATTCCATCTAAGGAAACCTTTTTTTTCTTATCCAAAAGAAACAACTCCTCATCCATTCAAGTTTTATTATAATATTGCAGCAATTTAGTCACATCTTCAGGTGCCACTTCTAATTCTAATTCTCTTGCTATTTCCATCACATCTTCAGGTGCTTCCTCCACTAAAGTCATGAAGTCATTCATAAGGCCTAGAATTAACTTCTTCCAAATTCCTATTATAATAAATTGACATTTTGACCTCCTCCCATGAATCACAAATGATCTTAATGGCATCTAGAATGGTGAATCCTTTCCAGAAGGTTTTCAGTTTACTTTGTCATATCTATAAGAGGAATCACTGAAGCAGGTCTAGCCTTATGAAATATATTTCTCAAATAATAAGACTTGAAGTTTGAAATTATTCCTTGATCCATGGGCTGCAGAACAGATGTTGTATTAGCAGGCAAGAAGCAATATTAATCTCCTTGTAAATCTCAATCAGGGCTCTTGGGTGACTAGGAACATTATTAATGAGCAGTAATTTGAAATTAATCTCTTTTTTCCAGTCTCGACAGAGTCTCAATAGGGAGCTTAAAATATTCAGTAAACCATGCTTTAAATAGATGTGCTGTCATCCAGGATCTGTTGTTCCATTGACAGAGTAGAGGCCAAGTAGATTCAGCATAATTCTTAAGGGCTGTAGAATTTTCAGAATGGTCAGTGAGCATTGGCTTCAACTTAAAGTCACCAGTTGCATTATCCCCTAACAAGAGTCATTCTGTCCTTTGAAGCTTTGCAGCCAGGCATTGACTTCTCTTCTCTAGCTATGAAAGTCCTTAGATGGGCCGGGTGCAGTGGCTCACGCCTGTAATCCCAGCACTTTGGGAGGCCGAAGCGGGCGGATCACAAGGTCAGGAGATCAAGACCACGGTGAAACCCCATCTCTACTAAAAAATACAAAAAATTAGCCGGGCGCAGTGGTGGGTGCCTGTAGTCCCAGCTATTCGGGAGGCTGAGGCAGGAGAATGGCATGAACCCGGGAGGTGGAGCTTGCAGTGAGCAGAGATTGCGCGACTGCACTCCAGCCTGGGCGACAGAGCAAGACTCCGTCTCAAAAAAAAAAAAAAAAAAGGCCTTAGATGACAACTTCTTTCAAAAGAAGGTGTTTTGTCTACATTGAAAATCTGTTGTTTAGCATAGTCACTTTCATCATCTTAGCAAGATTTTCTGCATAATCTGTTGCAGCTTCTGCCTTAGCACTTGCTGCTTCACTCTACACTTTGTATTAGTCCATTTTCATACTCCTATAAAGAACTGCCTGAGACTGGGTAATTTATAAAGAAAGAGGTTTAATTGACTTACAGTTCAGCTTGGCTGAGGAGGCCTCAGGAAACTTACAATCATGGTGGAAGGCAAAGGGGAAGCAAGGCACCTTCTTCACAAGGCAGCAGGAAAGAGAAATGCCGAGCAAAGGGGGAAGAGCCCCTTATAAAACCGTCAGATCTCATGACAACTCAATATCACAAGAACAGAAGGGGGGAAATCACCCCATAATCCAATTACCTTCACCTGATCTCTCCCTTGATACGTGGGGATTATGAGGATTATAATTCAAGATGAGATTTGTGTGGAGACACAAAGCCTAACCATAACACACTTGTATGTAATAAAGATGGCTTCTTTCCTTAAGCCTCATAAACCAACCTCTGCTAGCTTCAAACTTTTCTTCTTCCTCCTGTCTGTCAGCCTTCATATAACTAAAGAGCGTGAGTGCCTTGCTCTGGATTAGGCTTTGGTTTAAGAAAATGTTGTGGCTGATTTGATCTATCCAGACCACTCAAACTTTCTCCATATCAGCAATATGGCTGTTCTGCTTTCTTATCATTTGTGTGTTCACTGGACAAGCACTTTTAATCTCCCCCAAGAACTTTTCCTTTGCATTCACAAATTGGCTGTCTGGCACAAGAGGCCTAGCTTTTGGCCTATCTTAGCTTTTGATATGCTTTTCTCACTAAGTTTAATCATTTCTAGTTTTTATTTTAAGTGAGACATTTGACTCTTTCTTTCACTTGAAGGCTTGGAGAACATTATATGGTTATTAACTGGCCTAATTCAAATATTGCTGTGTCTCAGGAAATAGGGAGGCCCAAGGAGAGGGAGAGAGATGGGAAAATGGCTGGTCAATGAAGCAGTTAGAACACACTCAATATTTACTTATTAAGTTTGTTCTCTTATATGGGTGTGGTTCTTGGTGCCCCAAAACAATTACAATAGTAACATCAAAGATTACTGATTGCAGATCACCATAATAGATATATAATTTAAAAGTTTAAAATATTGAGAGAATTACCAAAATGTGACAAAAACACAAATTGAGCACATGCCACTGTTAACAATGGCACTGACAGACTTGCTCAATGTGGGGTTGCCACATACCTTTAATTTGTCAAAAATGCAGTATCTGCAAATCATAATAAAGTGAAGTGCAATAAAACAAGATATGCTTATATATAATTGATATGGTTTGGCTTTGTGTCTCCACTCAAATCTCATCTTGAACTGTAATCCCTGGGTGTTGAGGGAGGGACCTGGTGGGAGGTGGCTGGATCATGGGGGTGGTTTCCCCCATGCTGTTCTCATGATAGTGAGTGAGTTCTCATGAGATCTGATGGTTTTATAAGGGGCTCTTCCCCCTTGGCTTCCTTCACTTGCTCTCTCACCTGCTGCCATATAAGACAGGCCTGCTTCCTCTTCTACCATGATTGTAAGTTTCCGGAGGCCTCCCCAGCCATGCTGAACTGCGAGTCAACTAAACCGCTTTTCTTTATAAATTACTCAGTCTTGGGCAGTTGTTTATAGCACTGTGAGAACGGACTAATACAATAATTATGTGGGACAGATAGTAGTTATATGTAATGGGAGACTAAATAAAAGAAAGATCTGTATGAAGTGAAGTGGAAACTAAAGGATTGGTGAAAGAAGTGGTAGCTGAACTAAATTTGGCTAGGTTGAAAAGAGGGCAAAGGGAATCCTAAATGGAAAAGGAGCAAGGCGCACAGGGTAGAAGTAAGCTACTGAAAACGACAGTGATATGAACCAGGATTGTTTAAGGAAACTAGCCTGATTAAAGCAGAGAATACATTTTAAACAGTACTGGATGATTAGGTTACATTAAAAAGGTAGGTTGTGATGATGTGAAAAATGGATTAGTAGACAGGAATCTGGACTCCAGCAGATATAAGAGCATTATAGTTTCGCACACAGGGAAGAATTCAAAGTGAAAACATTATTTTGTACTGGTAAGTAATCTGTCCTAACTTTTGGTTGTGAAAACACAGGGTCTGACAAGTGCATGTATTCAATGAATTCTGGTTGATGGCGTGATGGCTATTGTATTTGTAATCCACACAAAATCTCTGAAATACCTGCCAAGTCTGATTTATCTTGAGATTAGAATCTTAGTTTAAACTTCTACTTTCTACTTAGCTAACCACCTGCATGGTTTACCATTCTACTTTCTGTCTTTCAACCTAAAATAAAAATATAACAGGGTGAAATAAAATGTACTAATTCCCCATATAACGTTACACCTGAGCTGTGGTAAGGGGATAAACAGTGACTTCAGATAAATAGTTCAATATCAATTGGGGTAGAAATGTCTCTTAACACAATATAGTCTGGTTTACTCTAAAGAAATAATGTCAAAATTATGTTACTATAAATTCCTCATGCAGAAAAATAGTTATTTTCTTTAAAAAATTAATCCTCAGGGTAGAATATGTGGTTAAATGTGTTTTGTTTTAGTTAATACTAACTCTAGGAGAAAATATTCAGAAAAGCCCTAGCCAATGAACAGAACTAGAGGCAACTAGCAATCAACAAATCACTAAGCTGTGAAATATTTAACACAAAGGAAGAAAACTGAGAGAGAACTTTATTCTCTCTTTGGAGTGATAGGTGATTCTAGGAAAGAAAGGGATGGGAGAGACCCTAGAGGCTTCCAGAGGAATAAAATAGAGTCAGGAATGAGACAATACATATGTAGGACATCTCTGAAGGCCTAGAAGGTCTGTGTGAGACTGCCAACCCACCCAAAGGCTTATGGAGGGAGAGAGACACATAATCCCTTGAACAACAAAGCATAGCAAAGAAATTCAAAGTATCCAACCAACTAAATCCTTCCCCACAGAACTGAGGAACCCTTCATAGGTCTATATATTTTGTGTTGTACTGTAGGGAAGTGGTAGAATAGTAGGTATCTAAGGATACAATCCTTTCTAGAAGGATTCAGGGATAAAATCTGTAGAACATAAAAAGGGTCTGCTGCACAGGTTACAAAAATTAACACTGCCTCCACCAGTGTAAGGGTTTGAGATTAGGAAGCACAGTAGAGGAGCTAGGGACAGAGCTTCTAACATTAATTACTTGGGTTCAACTTTTGTCTTCCTGGTTTCCTACATATGTGACCTTGAGCTAGTTGTTCCAGTTTTCTTAAAGTAAATAAGATATATGTGTGTCTGTGTGTGTGTGTGTTTATAAATGGAAGAGGAAGAGAAACTACTTCATGCAGTTGTTGTGATAATTAAATGAGGTAATACATGGAGAAGACCTGGCATCTGGTACATCTTCTGCAAATATGCACTATCATTATTATAAAATATTGTATAAAGGTGTATAAATGGAAATTATCTTAATGGATTGTCCTAGGAACAATATTCAGGTATTAATTTTGAATATATATGGTCAAACTGTGTTTACCAGGTTGAATTTGCTTAATAAAGAGTAAAGAAAAACTGGCAGTTGATTTTTCCAAAGACTAAAGATGAAATGAGATAATATTACTTGGTACTTACATAGAAATGCACAGACTTAGACCCCTTTTTGAGAAAACAGGATTAGAAAAAGATATAGAGAACTTAGAAGTGATTTTCTCCTAAGGGTCCATATTAGAAAATGTACTCTAGACAATATAAATCACTATCATAAAGAATTCATGAGAATAACATGGCACCAGAACTGTGACAAAACACCAACGAAACAAAACAACAACAACAACAAAAAACCTACTTATCCCCAAATTTTTCTGATTTATGATAGTTATGAGTTTCATTTTTTAAAAATTCCCCTTCTGCTATGGCATGAATATTTGTGTCTCCCCAAAATTCATATTTTGAAATTCCAACTCCCAAGGTGATATTAGGAGGTGGGACCTCTGAGAAATGATTAATTCATGACAGGGGAGCCTTCATGAATGGGACTAGTGCCCTTAAAAAAGAGGTCCAACAAAGCTCATTCATGCCTTCCATTATGCGAGGGCACAGCTAGAAGATGCCATGTATGAACCAGAAAGCAAGCCCTCACCAGACATCAAAGCTGCCAGAGCCTTGATCTTTCCAGCCTCCAGAACTGTGAGAAATACATTTCTGTTGCTTATAAGGTACCCAGTTTGTGGTAGCTTGTTACAGCAGACTGAACGAACTAAGACACCCTTCTAAAATGTGTTATAACTGACTAATTAAAAATTAGAGTACAATCACTGCTCGGGTGACAGATGTACTAATATCTCAGAAATCACTAATAAAGTATTCAATCATGTAACCAAAAACGACCTGTGCCCCAAAAACTATTCAAATAAAATTAGACTACATTAAGATCAGTATTTTTCCTGAGAATCTCATTAACTCATTTGAAATAACTGAAAAATAGCACTGGATATTGTAATACTAATATTGAAAATATACAGAATATAAAAATTGAAGTTAGGCCGGGTATGTTGGCTCATTCCTGTAATTCCAGCACTTTGGGAGGCCAAGACAGTAGGACTGCCTGAGGCCAGGAGTTCGAGATCAGCCTGGCCAACATAGTGAGACCCCATCTCTACAAAAGAAAATTGAATTTTAAAAAGTCACATTGACCAAAAAAATTTAAGAATATCTAATTTGTTTCAGCTGATAATTCCTAAGGTTCTCTATACTAACTATATTAAAATAATAGAGCTTGCTGTGAAAGTTGGGGAAATGATACTAGAGAGGTTAGAGTTTAATATAGCAACTTTTTGCTTCCTTGGATCTTTAGAGCTCATCACAAATTAGCAAAGAATAGGTACTTTATAGTTCCAAACTAAGAATTCCATGCGAGTCCTTAACAAAGACACTGTATTGCAAATGTACAGCTCAGTTCTGAAATCCACTAATAAAGATGAACACAGCTGAGAAGTCAAGTGGATTAACAGGCTTGTAATGATGAAAGGGTAATAAAAAGCAGATAGCTATTTTGAATTCAATGCTATTTTTCTTCTTAACCCTGGGCTCTAAACATGTATTCTAATGCCAATAAATTTAGAATCTAATTTTTTTCATCCAGAACATTGTGTTCAATGTTTATCACTCTAATTTACTTTTATGAATGAAAATGAAATAAAACTTTCAAAATATGTAAGGTTAACACTAATGCAACAGCGCCACCCAGTGAATATGCTGTATATTCAAAAGTGTTACTAGAATTTACCATTTTCTTTAAATACTAGCGTACTTTCAAAATATCTATGGCCTCAACCATTTATATAAAACTATACACTACGATACTAACTCAAAAATATATAAAAGAATTATGCATTTTTACTTACCCATTTATAACTACAGTTAAGATGTGCTTTCTGATATTTGTGATTAAAGGGTTTTGCATATTAAATGCTACCTATGTCAGCAAGCTAGAAATGTTGGCTGATAGGAGAGACGTATCATTATTTCCTCTCATATGAAACATTAGGCAGGTATAAAACAATGACACTTGTTTGCTTTTGCAGATTTTGTATATATCACATAATACAGTACATAGTTTCAAAGATTTTCTGTCTCATGCCCTTAATATAAAATGTGTGTTCATAATTTCACTTCATCTTGCTATTACTATTCATAATTCATATAAGTGAATTGAATGATGGCATCAATAATACAACCATAGAATTTGTAAACCAATCAATAACGTAATGTGGTGCTTGAGCACAGGAGTTTGAGGCTGCAGTAAGCTATGATGACACCAGCCTGGGCAACACAGTGAGACCCTATCTCAAAAAAAAAAAAAAGCTAATATGATATAATATCAGATACCATTTTAATATTCCACTCTATAGTGACTAGAACATAGTTGGAATATTGCTTTTGGTATTAAGTCCACAAAAATCTAATAGAACACTTTTTATGTCATCTTTTTATTTCTCAGGAAATAGAAATACATTGGAGGAAAAGGCAAAAAGAACTAAAATATATTCAACAAAAAGAAAATTTCTTTTTCACTCTGACCTGCTAGTTTCCCTCCTCAGAGGCTACTACTATTACTTTGTTAGACGCATCATGTCTCAAAAGGAGTTCAGTTCAACAACAAATACTAATTGAGCGTGCAGTTTGTACCAGGCATGGTGTTAGGTGTTAGAACATCAAAGGTCATTAAGAACCAGCCCTGTGTAATAGTGGAGACAGGCACAAAACAGATCATTTCAATATAATATAAACTTTTTTTTTGTAAGTATGCAAAGAATCCATCTCAGACCTCTCTTTTTGAGTTTCAGAATCATTCATCCAATTGCCATGTATCTGGACATTGTCATGTGTATGTTTCACAGGCATGTTGAGCTTGACATGTTTAAAACTGAATCACCAGTTACCTCCCAAGTGAGTCTGCCTCTCTGTTACCTAAATCAGAGACTGGCATCCCATTTATCTGGGTACTCAGGCCAGAAAATTTCACTCGTACTTATCAAGCATCTCCAGCGTATAAAGATTTGTGCTAAGCTGTGAATACATGACAGCAAATAGGGTAGTCCCTGTCTTCACTAAAGCTTGTTTAAGAAACTCTATCCTTGATTTCTCCCACTTCTGCCCTCACAATTCAGTCACCAAGTTTTGCCACTTCTACTTCCTAAAATTCTTCTGAGATCTATTTCTATCCACACTGGCAATGCCCCAGTATAAACTGCCATCTTTCTTTCCCTGGATTACTACAATTATCTCCTAACTGGTTTCCTTCTTGCTGGTATTGCTGCCCTTTGAGTTCTTTTTCTCAGAGTAGTGATTCATCATCTAAATACTAACCTAATCATGTTGAAACCATTCAAAGTTACTATTAGCCTTAAGAAGGAGTCCAAACTTTGTGACATCATCACTAATGTTCTTCATGATCTGGTCCCTGTTTACCTCTCCACCCCTGTCTAGAATCTCTCAGTTCCTAGACTGTGTTCTTCTTCATAAACACTGTTAGCCTCTATCTAGAATACTTGTTTTTTACCCTTTCAATTCCTAGCTATTATCAAGCATGGAGCCAATAAGACTGAACTGCCTTTTTTTTTTCTTTTTTCCCTATGAGAATGTAAACTCTGTCAGGAAATTATTAGATTGGTTATTGCCATATTTGCTTGTTCATTATTATATTTCTAGTATCTAGCTCAGTGTCTGGCACAAAATAAGGGTTCAATGAATATTTTCTGAATGAACCCACAAATGTCAAGAAAGCAGAGAGAAAAGTCAACTAACTCAGACTATGGAACAAGGAAAGGCTTCTTGCAAGAGCCCTAAAAAATTAGTAAGGATAAGGAAGAGTCAGCCAAAGAAAATAAAGACAGTCCAGACAAAGTCAACAAGAATGCAAAAGGTCTCAGGTGTAAAGCAGCCTCATGAATGCGAAGTGGGTAGGATGGGAGATGGTACTGGAAAGGGAAACAAGACTGGGAAGGAAAACAGTGGCAAGATAATGAAGACCCTAGCACACCAGGCCATGGAGTTGGACTATCTTGAAGGTGACTGCAGAGGAAGATTAGAAATTTAAAGAGGCAAGTGAAATAGATTTACATTTGAGACTGGTCATTCTGGCTGCTACTTACAAGATGGATTTGGCGGTGTAGGTGGGGGTGGTAGTAGTTACGGCTGAAAGCAGTGAGATGAGATAGAATTGGGAGTACAAATGAAAGCAAAGGACAAATTAGAGTTTGAAGGGCTCGTGAGCCTCCCGAAAGTCGGAACTTCAAGGAACAGGTCAGGAATAGCAGTAGTTTTGGAATCCATGAGCAAATAGGTTAAAACAATGAGTGGACAGTGCTCACAGGGAAGATACAGACAGAAAACAACTCAAGGCTGGAACTTTGGGAAATACTATTTAATGGGTAGGCAGAGAAAAAAAGACCCCCAAGAAGCATGAGACAGGTAGAAAAAGATGGGAGAAATGCAAAACGAGTTTCAAGGAGGGTTTGATCAATGATACCAAATGCAGAAGAGAGGTCTAGAACAAGAAACAGTGGTCATACATTGGTGGAGGAAGCACATTTCATTTTCTGAGACAGACAAATAAGACAGGTGGATATATGTGGCATTGACAGAAGTGGAGAGGGAGGAAGTTATATATTGTATGATGGCTTTAATTTTCTCAATTAACTGGGAAAAAAGTACTGGGATTGTGTGTGGCCCCTGTGGAATCTCTATTCATAAGAATGGGTGCCTGATGGGAAGTAGAGTGTAGGATCCAGTCTTAGTATTTCACCTATTCCTACCACATTAGACCAAGTGAATCAACTTTTTGTCCCTATTGATCTGTTAAAGTAGAAATAACAATTTGGAAACCCTGTCACTTAAAAAAAGAGATTTGTTTAAAGCACTAGATATCACAGCATCACCACTTGCATTAAAGTCCTAGCTGCAGGCTGCTATGGTCTCTTTGGAACACTCCCATCTTGTCACTCAAAGGTCCACTCAGTCCTGATAGGTCTGTCATCCAGAATTTAAAGTGCAGTCTAGAAAAGGAACATGAAATTAAAATTAGAAAGGCAATAGACACAACAAATTGCAGATGCATACGAATGTGTTATGTGCTTGAAACACACCTTTAAGACCACTCTGGTCACTTTCTATTAAAGAGAGGAATTTAGGTTGGGAAGAGGAATGAAGAAAGGGTAAAGTTTGTGAGAAATCACTGAAAGTTACAGGACAGGGAAATTACTGATGATAAATTAAAGGATTGTCAGGAATCAGGGAAAGAGCTGAAGATGGAGACTGACAATCTGTCATATGTCACTTTGTGTCATTTTCTCCAGTGTTTCCAGCTAAGGATTTACAGACAAGATTCAGGGATAAGATTTTGACAGGCACCTGGGTCAGAGGCATCAGACACAGGAAGTTTGGATGCTGATAAACCATGCAGTCTAGGCTGTGAAGGGAGGTATTAGCAGGAGTGCTGTCAGGGAAAATGAAATAGTAGGGCAAATGTAGCACAGGTGAGGGTATAAAATTATGATGCTACAATCAGAAAGAATACTAAAGTTTTCTGCCATAGTCTGTGTTTTTATGGGTGATAACAAAACTCTTAGACTAATGTCTAGGGTGAGAATTCTGATGTTCCACCTTCTACCTTACACTGACCAGTATCAGGCAACTAAAAGTTTTAAAAAGTCAGATTTAACCTTCTAATTAAGGTAATTTGAATAAACACTCATTTTTTAAATAAATAATTTACTTCTAATATAACTCAATTTATCACATCAATAGTAATATTAACCCCCAAATAAACAATATTTATTGTTGATACAACAAAGTGGTTGTCTTGCTCTTTTCTTCCTTTGCCTCATTTTTCTCCATGGTCCATTCTAATCTTGGCTTTCACATAAATCGCTTGGTTTTTTTTTCTAGATTCTCAACAACAATTTAGACATTTGTTGAGCACTTGCCACTTGCAAGGTATTTTCCTAGGGACCATGTATAAATAATAATAGTCAAAATAACAGCTAATACTTTTCAAGTACTCACAATTTTGCCAGGCACTTAATTAAGCACTCTACAGGAACTAATTCACTTAATCTTCATGATACCCTATAAAGCAGAGAGAACTGTCACCCTATTTTAAAGATGCAGAAACGAGCTCAGTTAGGTTAAATAGCTCGCCTAAGTCCACCTAGGTAGTAAATGGTGTGATCAGGGATTTCAATCCAACTCCCTTTGACCGTAGAGATGTGCTCTCAGTCACTACGCTATGGTTCCCTTCCCTGCCTCTAAGGACATATAATTTGGTGGAAATTATGCACGTATCAGTAATCAATTTGATTTGGCAAGTGTCAATGAAACAGGTCTCTTTTTTCTGCTTTCCTCACTGACTCTAAAATTTTTTAAAATCTATTTTCTTAATCTCCTTTTGGGTCTTACTAGATTCCGACTTTGAGACTTACATCAGTAAATAGACATTGAAAGGAAAGACAAAAGCCCTGAACTAATGATATGAAATGTATTTTTATTTAGAATTGGTATAGACTTCACTATCAATAGGTTTAGTTCTTCAGGACAGGACAAAGCAAAGGAATTTGTGTCTACATTCAATACAACCTTTCTAGCACTTTTTTCACATAATTCAGTTCAGGTTCCCCATCCAACACACGACTGTCACCAGATGATGCTCTACTCTGTGACCAGATACAAGTCCTATTACGTCTTCTCGTGTCCCAAACCTCAATAAAACTTAATGGCTTTCTCCCCTGACAACTAGGCCTGCCATGGCTTCCTAACTTGTGTTAAATGCAGTGTTTCCACTCTTGCCAAAACAAACAAACAAAATACCATGTAAAAAAATACAGATTTCAGGGCCCCTTATCTGAAGAATGCAACTCACTCAGGAATGTGCAAATTTGGGGAACAGTTCAGAGGTGAAAAGCACTGATCGAAGAGGGAGAAGCTAAAATCAGGAGACCTGGTTTCTACTTTACAGTCCCACTTACTGTATAACTTCTAACAAATCACTTCTCTCTGAGTCCAGTTTTCATATCTGTAAAAGCGAGAGGATTTGACCAGATGAACTGTTATGTTCCTTCCACCTCTTGAAGTCGTGCTCATGAGCACAGAGTCAGAGGATGTGTGTTCATCTCCAAGCTATGCTACTTGTGAACTACTGTGCGCAGAGAACTGCATTCTCTGATTCAGAGCCCTCACCTGAGGGGATGATAGTATCTCTCCACTATCCCTTTTCTCCCCTTTAATGAAGTCTAAATGAGATGATGCTTATAAGCATCTAACAAAACCCGGCACATAATCAATGTTCAACAAGTCATTATTACTCTAGAATTCTATAAATTACCTCTGTACTTCCTCCCTTGTCACCCTGAACTTAGTGAAGTTTCCTTCACTTGGTTTTGCTCTTCAACTCGGACCCCGAAAACGTTCTAAACGCTGGCGGAAGTCACGCTGAGCTGGGCTAGACGCTCAACCCCGGTCTCTTCCCCGAAACCGCGGTGCTCCCACTTCCTGCAGTCCGAGGTTCCGACTCGACGCCAGCTCCGCGAGCAATGGTTCCGCCCTGCGCCCTGCCCCTTCCATGACAACTCCAGTCTCACCTGCCTGGCGTCTCTTGAGCCCAACCGGCATCCGTCGGGGTTGGACGTGGGCTTGGCGGAATGGGGCGGGACTTCCAGTAGGAGGCGGCAAGTTTGAAAAGTGACGACGGTTGACGTTTGCTGATTTTTGACTTTGCTTGTAGCTGCTCGCCGAACTCGCCGTCTTCCTGTCAGCGGCCGGCACTGTAGGTGAGCGCGAGAGGACGGAGGAAGGAAGCCTGCAGACAGACGCCTTCTCCATCCCAAGGCGCGGGCAGGTGCCGGGACGCTGGGCCTGGCGGTGTTTTCGTCGTGCTCAGCGGTGGGAGGAGGCGGAAGAAACCAGAGCCTGGGAGGTGAGGGGCGGGCCCATCGTTATTTTTTATTTGATTTTAGTCCCAGAAACAACCAGAGCTCAGTTCCTACTAAACTAACGGGTGTTTTCTGGTGCAGCATAGACCGAAGAAGACGAGCTTGAGCTGAAATTGTTCAATTTAGGCATACATTTATGTGTGATTTTTGGAAAGGCGGTGGTAATGTGGTTTATTTGGCTGCAGATGCTTGTCAGCTTTTTACACATCTCCGTTGCCAAACGTTTCTTAACCAAATCCAAAACCATGAATGAAAAGGCAAAAATATCACACCTAATCCAAAATTCAAAGGAAAAGAGCAGCGCATATATAGCAGTACGCATGCGTAACGCGATCATTGTTCCCTTTAAAAGTTCAAGGAACGTTTTACTTAATTCATTGAAGTTGGGAGCCATTTCTGTTTATTTTTGTTTAATCTCTGCCTTGTGGAACTGTGATGTCCACAAATAGTTTATTTTAACAAAACGAAGTGTGTAAAATTTAACAGAGTACTTTTAGTACCTACTCACTCTGCTCAGCATCGTGGTGCTGCAAATAAATGAGAAACCAGATGAGTAATTAGCGGTTAATCTTTGCTACTGGTTAGAGTATTACTGCATATATATTAAGTCATTTATATACTTTATCCCACCTAGGAGCTCAAACTATGTAGTTGGAAAGTGTCTCTTCATCTCTCGTTAATGAATAAATTGTAACTGAAATTGTACTTGGAAAGAATGATAGAATTTGGATATTGGAGGAGGTTCCAAAAGGAAATACTGGAAGTTTGGAAAGTTAGGAGACTAACTTGGAGCAGAAATTTCATTCAATTATTAAAGGGTTTAGAAGCCTAGCAGAAAAATTTGAATTTGATATGGTGGGTAAGGTGAGTAATTGAAGTATTTTCATACAAATATTATATGATGCGTTAAGTGTTTTTATAAGGATTAATCTGATAGCAGAGTGCCAAACATTAGAGAAGAGAGGAACGAGTGATAATAATTATGAAGATACTTTACACCTACACTTTCTATTGCAATACTCTCTAATTCAGATGCAGTTTTTTGGAAAAGTGACTTTTTCTGAAGTCTTTTTTTGGTCCAGTCCTTTTATGAACAGTTTTTAAGGCTGTGACTTAGATGAAAATGTAGAATGCATATTTATGCTGAAGGGAACATCTAATATGTGATGCATCAGAATCTGGATTCCAAAAGATCCCAGCTCTGTGGCCTGGCAAGGTGGCTCATGCTTGTATCCCAGCACTTTGGGAGGTTGAGGTGGGAGGATCACTTGAGCCCAGAAGTTCAAGACCAGACTGGGCAACATAGTGAGACCCCATCTCCACACACACACAAATTAACAGGGTGTGGTGGTGTATGCCTGCTGTAGTCCTGGCTACTTGGGAGGCTGAGGCAGGAGGATAGCTTGAGCCTGGGAGGTCGAGGCTGCAGTGAGCTGTGATTGTGCCACACTGCACTCCAGCCTGGATGACAAACTGAGACCCTGCCTCAAAGAAAAAAAAATAGACAAAAGGTCTTAGCTCTAAAAGGAAAGCTTGCAATCATGAAATTTAATGGTAGAAAGTACAAATCCTTGCTTAAGGTTCAAATAATCAATTTATACAACAAGAACACAAGTGACACAGCAGACGTGACCAAAAAAAAAGAGAGGAAAAGGGAGGAAAAAAGAACAGGGAGAAGCCGCCTTGATACAAAACGGTCATGATGAAGTTCTTGGAGTTTCAGTTGATCAGTAAGTGCTACAGCAGAGGCCATTAATACTGTGCCCTAGACCGACCACATCTGGAGTGTCGTGTTCAGTTTGGGCACTACATTTTAAGAAGACATTTACAAAATAGTGTGTGTTAGAGGAAGATGAATAAGATGGTAGTTTCTAAAACAATGTCATATAAGGAGTATTTTGAAGTTACATATAGCCATACATAAAGAAATTATACTTACTTTAAAGAAGGGAGGGCTTAGCAGAGGTGTAATAGCTTTCTTCATGTTTTTGAAAATGGTGTCATGTAAACAGAGATTAATATATTCTATTTAGTTGCAGTGACTGTACATAGGACCAGGAGGTAAAATTACAACAAAACATATTTCCACACACTATGAGGAAGAGTTATTTAATTTGGAACCATAATAAAGTGGGAAAAAGTTGCATTGAGAGTGAATTCTGTGATGTTGTCACATGTTCAAGTTGAATTGGGAAGTTATTTGTTAATGGTTGCTTAGAATGGCTTCCATTTATTAGAGGTTAGGCAAATTGCCAAAGCTCCCCTTTTTAACCCTAAAATTCTAAAAAAATATTAGGAGCCTAAAGAAATAGATTATCAGAATTGTGGCCCATTTCAATTTGTTTGCAAAATTGAATATATTCACTTTGGGTCTCTGAGATCATTTTGCTTCACTGGAGAGTAGGGGATCTGAAGGTAACACAATAGGTATTTAAGGGAGTGGCTGAGAGCAATAGCAGTGACTGCTATTGCTGCTCATTTCTCTCTTGCTGTTACTAGTGCTATTTTTGTGGTTACAGGGAGAGATATGAAGAAAATGAAAAGATCCTTACTTACTGGTATCTCACAATGTGGTGTCAGAGTTCTTTAAACATAATTCCAGTACATTGCAACAAGTATTATAACGGGTAAATGCAAGGCTCTAGGACAAGGTTTCTTTTCTTTTCTTTCTTTTTTTTTTTTTTTTTTTTGACACAGGGTCTCTGTCACCCAGGCTGGAGTGCAGTGGTGCGATCTCAGTTCACTGCAACCTCTGCTTCCCAGGCTCAAGTGATCCTCCCACCTCAGCCTCCCAAGTGGCTGGGACTACAGGCATAGGCCACCATGCCTGGCTAATTTTTATGTGTTTTGTAGAGATGGGGTTTCATCATGTTGCCCAGGCTGGTCTTAAACTCCTGGGCTCAAGCGATCCACATGCTTTGGCCTCCCAAAGTGCTGAGATTACAGGTACAAGGTTTTTTAACATCAGCATTTATTGACCTTTTGAACTGGATAATTCTTTGCTATGGGGGGCCACCCTATACATCGTAAGATGTTTGGCAGCATCCCTGGTCTTTATCCACTAGATTCTAGTTGCACCCACACTCCTGTGCTGACAACCAAAAATGTCTTCAGCCATTGCCAGATGTGCCCTTGGTGATAAAGTTAGAGAACTACTACGCTAGGGGGACACAGGTAGGAATAACTCACTACGTGAAGACATTAGGAGAAATGGTTTTTTGTTTTCTTAAAATTCTCACTCTGGTGATAGGATTTCCTATCAATTGTATCATCTATTCTTACTCAGTTTTTTTTCTCTCTTCTATTTGCATCTACAACCTTGTTAGCCATCTCACTATATATGTATTGAATAGGATGTCAAAATTGAATACAATTTTTTATGCCCTATATTACTGTTGTTTATATATAGCTTCTGCTGATGATGTTGCCTATATGCCTTGCTTTGAGAATTAATTATTAGGATTGGTCTTGTTAAGCTCCGTGGCCCTCAAATGTAAAAGAGAAGCACGTGGTTTCTCATCTATCTATTCAACCAAAGTCCTCCTTCCCAAATGTGTTGTTCTCTTCCTACAAAAGAGAACGACACTAGGAAAATTAGCAGAAAATAACTGTGTCACCTTAGAATAAAAGTAATTTTAGGATACATATATAAATACTTGTCTGTATCTTACTAAGATATTTGATGATAGTTAACACTACTATGAATAGTTCAGCTTTGGCTCGTTCATTTTGTCATTATGTTTATTAGTTTCCAGATAATGAGAACTACTGATCATGTGGCATTTCTCATTTTTTTTTCTTCCTTCAGATTAACAGGAAACTTCCAAGATGGAAACATTGTCTTTCCCCAGATATAATGTAGCTGAGATTGTGATTCATATTCGCAATAAGATCTTAACAGGAGCTGATGGTAAAAACCTCACCAAGAATGATCTTTATCCAAATCCAAAGGTAAAAGGTGGTTATGTTTGCATGTGGATAATGGTATTTAGGGAAAAAGTAAGCTACTAGGTCTATTGTGTGGCAAGAAAGGGATATGGCCTCCTATTTGATGGAGACCAGTCATTTTCATTGAGAGAGAATCTCTCACCTAGCATAATTTAAAAATAACACTAAGTTTATATGTGTGGTGACTTCTACATTCCCATTAGGATTCAATTCTTTAATATAGTCGTTTTCTTAAAAAAAAAAAGCTTCTAAACCATATTAAAGTATATTAAATTTTTTATTATTATTATTGGAATGGTGGTCTGAGAGTATCATTTATTGATAGGGCTTGAAGGAACTTATTCCAAGTGGTTTTCAACCACAAAAAATGCTTAGAAATAATCCTCTTTGGAAGCCTACAGATTAATTTTCATGCATTATGCCCCAGGGGGAATTGACTTGTTTTGACAGGTATTGTTTTTTATATCTTTAGTTATTAAATACAAAATGAACTATTTATATGTCACAGAAAATCCCAAAGTCTCCTTCCAGTTTCTTGTGTTGGACTTGAAGTGATAACATAGTAAAACCTGGTGTAATGGTGTAGAACTCAGACTTTCTGATGTTACTACCCTCTTTGATTCTTGAAAATGGAAGAAATACCTTAGAATAACTGATGTCTTCAAACTGAGTAAATTCAGCTTTCTTAAAAGATTACCACGTTTTCCCTATATTTCCCGTCTTAATGCTCACCCAATAAACTTGTATTAATATATGGATCAGAACAGATTCACAGGTCAGCATTTAGGAACTGCTGTTTTAGAAGATCCGGTTTTTAAAATTCTATATAACCCTATTACATTTATACCTCCTGATCAAGTGTTCCCTTAAACTTCAAATCTAAGGAAACCTTAATATCTATGGCAGCAAACAAGGTTTCCTGTGTTCTTTAAAACACACACACACACACACACACACACACACATTTTCCATGTGCCATTATTTCTGCCACATGCCTGACAGCCTGTTCTGAAAGATTAACTCTTCTTCTTCCATTTCCTAAGGTGGATGGGTTGCTTGGATTGGATTTGGATATACTCGCTCTCATTCTTAAACAGCTGATCCCATTGACCACTTATATATGAGCAAACTAAGCATCATAAGGTGTTTTAAAATTTGGAAAAATTAAGGAATATTTCAAGGGAAATGGAATAATTTTGTTGCCTTTTTCTTCTTTGCTTTCATCGATTATAATATTGTATGGTAATGATGATAGTGACATAGCTTTAGAGTTATGCATCGGAGTATTCAAAGTTGTTTTTTGCTGTAGCCTGAAGTCTTGCACATGATCTACATGAGAGCATTACAGATAGTATATGGAATTCGACTGGAACATTTTTACATGGTGAGTTTAAGATGAGGCAAAATTATGGGTTTTGTTTGTTTGTTTGTTTGTTTGGTTTTGCTGCAGTTCTGCTTACAATGCATACTGGCTTTTAGGATAGGAAGTTCTTGACTTTATTTTTAACAAATTCAAAGACATATAAAATTAGTGTCACTTACAATGGGATCTTATGCATAATAATGGTTTATATCCATAGCTTTAGTAAGATGAAAACCATAGTAAAAGACTTAAATGACACAGATCATTGATGTTATGCAATTGTTATAGATTTATAGGTTTGTTTTCAGAGACTACAATAAACAATAGCTAAGTCTTCATATTGTTCTCTTTTCAGGAAGAACTCCCAAATTAGAGTAGAAGATATGCAGTAAGATTGAAACAATTGAAATGAGGCAACTGAGCTTTTAGCAAATTATTTGCATAGTACCTGATATTTAGTAAATGCTAACCTTATTCCATTTTTAAAATTCATTTAAAAATCTTTATTAAGCACCTACTGTGAACCTAGCATTAATAATGATGAAAACTCTGTATTTATACTAGGATAGGTATTAAGGTTTTTAATTTAGTGATAGTGAGTTAATATATTTTGATCTTGGTTGAAGATTTTTCTCATTTTGTCTAATCAATGTGTAATGTTGATTTTGTGGTTTATTGCATTTAGATGCCAGTGAACTCTGAAGTCATGTACCCACATTTAATGGAAGGCTTCTTACCATTCAGCAATTTAGTTACTCATCTGTGAGTAAAGAGTGATTTTATTGTCTTTGTCTACATTCGTATTTATATTACATTAAGTTTTCTTAATGACATGGTTTTCCTTGGTAAGGAATACCTACTATGTTCCTTTTCATTTCATCCCATATACATTCATTCAAACTTTCAAAATTGTAGACTGTCATCAAACAGAACTGCCTCCAACTGTGCCACTTTCTCAGCATATTTTCAATTGAACTTCTAAGATACTGTAAGTCTAAAATTGTTTACCGTCTTTGTGAAGAGGTTTGAGTTCTTGAAAGAGTCTTAGTGTCACCAAGTTTATGTACTATTTATTAGAATCTGTAACTATACTTTAGTATTACATGACTACGTGATTAATATACAGAAAAAATAGATTTCAGTGCTATAGCGTTATGCATTATAGTAGAATTCTGGCTTCGTCCACTGACCTTAAGAAATATATCCAGAAATCTCTTTCTGAAAATAAGATGTTTATATCCTATAGCTTAGCATTTAATGTGCAAAATACTTTTCAATAGTCTTTTTGTACTTCATCTTCAAGGGACTCATTTTTGCCTATCTGCCGGGTGAATGACTTTGAGACTGCTGATATTCTATGTCCAAGTAAGTGAGAATTTAAAACAGTTTTAATGTCTGGCTTTGATCTACCATTTCACCTTACCATCAGTAAATGTAAAAAAAAAAAAAAAAAGGAAAAAAACAACTTCAAGGAAATTGGCTTTAAAAAGTATATACCCTTTTTAAGTATGAATTTTTAATATCTTGTTGAATTTCTTTTTTTCCTTTTGAGAGCCACAGAAAAGCTGTTTTTCTGATGTTTTTTTAAAACTCCTTCCATTTAAAAAGTGTTCTATAAATTTGGGAATATGAGTACAAATAATATGTAAGTATGATTTTGCATAGTGGATTCATCATACCAATTTTATCAAATGTAACAATTACTATTTACCATATAGAAATTATCTCTTATCATTAAAAGAATAGTCATAATGTTATATTAGAATGTAAAATTCTAGCTTTAATTGTCCTTTAATTCGACTTTGATATTTATCCATCAAGTTACTGTAAGTTAAGAGATTTGGTGTGTATATTAGGCTATTCTTGTATTGCTATAAAGAAATACCTGAGACTGGGTAATTTATAAAGAAAAGGGATTTAATTGGCTCACAGTTGTGCAGGCTATACAGGAAGCATGATGCTGGCATTTGCTTGCTTTTGGGGAGGCCTCTGGAAGCTTAGTCATGACAGAAGGCAAATGGGGAGCAGACATGTCACATAGCCAGAGCGAGCAAAAGCACAAGGGGGAAGGTGCCACACACTTTTAAGTGACCAGATCTTGTGAGAACTCACTCACTATAGACAGGACAGCATCAACCATACTCTTAACTTTACAATCCAGCAAACATGCTTCTTGGTATTTACCCAAATGAATCGAAAGCTTATATTCACACAAAAACTTACACACAGATGTTTAGAGCAACTTTATTCATAATTACCAGAACTTGAAAGTAGCCTTGGTGAATGAATAAACTGTAGTACATCTAGAGAATAGAAGTTATTCAACACTACAAGGAAATTAGCTAGCAAGCTATGAGAAGACATAGAGGAACATTAAATGCATATTATTAAGTGAAAGAAGCCAGTCTGCAAAGCCTACACAGCTATATATCATTCTGGAAAGGGCAATATTGTGGAGACAGTGAAAAGATCAGTGGAAACCACTGGTTAGGGGTGAGGGAGGGATGAATAGGATCCCTTTAGCATTAAGGATTTTTAGGGCAGTAACAATACTCTGTATGCTACTCTAATGGTAGATACTTGTCATTATGCATGTGTCGAAACTCAGAATGTACAGTACCAGGAGTGAACTCTAATGTAAACTGAATTTGGGATGATAATGATGTGTCAGTGCAAGTTCATCAGTTGTAACAAATATACCACTCAGGTGAAGGAAGTTGGTGGAGAAGAGTTTGTACATGTGTGGGGACCCAAGGTATATGGGAACTATCTACTTCCTGTTTAGATTTACTTTGAACTTAAAACTCCTTTCAAAAAGGAAGTCTATTAAAAATTAATTGACTGTATATTTGTCTATTTTCGAGCTCCCTATTCTACTCCATTGATCTGTATGTCTATCTTTATGTCAAGCAGTACTTTGATTATTTAGCTTTACAGTAAGTTTTGAAATCAGTGTTACTCCTCTTTCTTCAACTTTTTCAAGATTATTTTGGCTATTCTGGTCCTTTGCATCTCTATATGTATTTTAGTATTTCCAGCTTGTCATTTTCTACCCTTCTTCCCCTGAAAAAGCCATTTTGATTGAGATTACTTTTAATGTATTGTTCATTTGGGGGATATTTGACAATTTAATAATATTGGGTCTTCTGATCCATATGTATGCTATATCTCTGCATTTATTAAGGCTGTTAAATTTCTCATAATGATGTTCTATAAATTTCAGAGTGCAGGCCTTGTATAATAAATTTTGTTAAATTTATGCCTAAATCAAATTTTTAGTGGTTCTGTAAATTTAATTTAAATTTTCTGATTAGTCATTGTTAGTGTAGACAAGTACAATTGATTTTTATATATTGACTTTGCTAAAATCACTTATTATTTGAGTAGATTTTTTTTTGTAGGTTCCTTAGGATTTTCCTTATTGACAATTCTCAATTTTTGTTTGAGGACAAAATTTTTTTCTAATCGAGATGCCTTTTATTCTTTTTTTTTTTTTTTTTTACGTTTCTGCACTGGCTAGGACTTTTAGTATAATGTCGAATTGAAATGATGAGAGCAGTCATCATTACCTTGTTTCTGATCTTGGGGGAAACCATTTAGTCTTTCATTATTAAGTATTCATTGTAGGATTTTTCTTAGATGTTTTTTATCAGAATGTACAGCTTTTACTTTATTTCACTGAGAGTTTTTATCATGAAGGGTATTAAATGCCTTTTCGGCCTCTAGTGAGATAATCATGGGTTTTCTCTTTTTTAGTCTACCAAATTACATTACTTGATTTTTGAATATCAAGCCAACCTTGCATTCACGATGTGTCCTGATTGGTTATGATATATTTTTAATGTATTGCTAGATTTGATTTGCTAATATTTTATTAAGTTTTTTTGTCTGTGTTCATGATGGATATTGTTCTGTAGTTTTTTTGCAATGTCACTGCAGTGACTGATCTGAGTATCAGGATATACCAGTCTCATACAATACATTTGGAAAGATTCCCGCTTCCATTTTTGGGAATTGTTTTATAAAATTTGTATTATTTATTTCTTTTTTGAATATTTGGTAGAATTTACCAGTGGATCTATCTTGGATTGCAGTTTTCTCTCTGGGATAAATTAAGAATTCAAAGTCTTTAATAGGTTAAGGGCTATTCTGGTTGTTTATTGTCAAAACTCCTGAGTGAGCTTTGGTGATTTATTTTTTTAAAGGAATTTTTGGGTTGGCAAATTTGTTAACATAAAATTGTTCATTATATTCCCATATTATTTTAATGTCATTGGGGTAGGTAATAACATCTTCTCTGTCATTTCTGTCATTAATAATTTGTTTATTCTTTTTTTTTCCTAACCAGTCTGGTTATCAGCTTATCACTTTTCAAAGAACTAGCTTTTGACTTAATTGACTTTTCTATATTTCTGGTTTTTGATTATTATTGAATTTTGAGCTTACTGTTATTCTTTCTTCATGGTTATTTTGGGTTTCATTTACTCTTTTTTTCTAGTTTTTTTTTTTTTAAGGCAGTAAGCCAAGTCCATTAATTAGATACCTTTCTTCTTTCCTAATATAGGTATTTATTGCTGTAAATTTCCCTCTAGCACTGCTTTAGCTGCATCTCCCAAACCTTGATATGTTGTATTTTCATTTTTATTGGGTTCAAGATATTTTCTAATTTCCCTTTTGATTTCTTTTTTCATGTATGGGTTATTTATAAGTGTGTTGTCTGCTTTCCAAATATTTGGGGATTTTCCCACAATTTTTTCTGTTACTGATTTGTAAGTTATTTCTTTTGTGATCAGAGAATATACTTTGTATCATTTGAATCCATTTAAATGTATTCACACTTATTTTATGGCCCAGAATATGGTCTATATTTGTTCATTATGGTGGCTGTAATAAATCACCACAAACTTGGTGACTTAAAATAACATACATTTATTCTCCTATAGTTCTAGCGGTCAGAAGTTCAAAATTGGTTTCACTGAGCCAAAACCAAGGTGTTACTAAGGTTGCACTCCTTCAGATGGCTCTAGGAGAGAGTCAGTTTCTTTGCCTTTTCTAGCTTCTAGGGTTGCATTTCTCAGCTCATGACCTTTCTGTCTTTGAAGCCAGCAATATAGCATATTTAAATCTGTTTCTACTTTCATGATCACATTGCTTTCTATTTTCTGTGTATAGTCCAATCTTTCTCTACTTTCCTCTTATAAGGACACTTGTGATTGTATTTAGGGCCCACCTAGATATTCTAGAATAATTTTCTGATTTCAAGATCTTCAATTATACTTATAAAGCCACTTTGCAAATAAGATAACATGCACAAATTCCAAGGAGTAGGACCTGAACATCTTTGGGTGCTATTATTCAGCCCACCACATGGTCTACCCTTGTAAAAGTTCCATGAGGACTGTTGTTGATGAGTGGAGTGTTTTAAACATGTTAATTGGATCCAGTTGGTTAATAGCGTTGTTCAAGCCTACTGGGTCCTTACAGACTTTTTTCCTGGTTGTTCTTTGAACTGTTGATAGATGTTAAAATCTTCAGCTATGATTGTGAGTTTTTCTGTTTTGTCTGTTCTTTTAATTTTTGTTTTATGTACCTTGAAGCTCTAGTTTTAGAAGCGTACACATTTAGAATTGCTATATCCTCTTGATGACATGGTCTTTGTTCTGAAATATACTTGATTTTATATTAACATAGCTACTTCAGGTTTCTTTTCATTAGTATTACCATGCCATATGATCCTTGTAACTTGTGCCTTTGGATTCAAAACGGGTTTCTTGTAGACAGCATATGGTTGGGTCTTGCTTTTTAAATTCAACATCACTATCTCTGTCTTTTAATCAGAGTCTTAGACCATTTACATTTAATGTTATTATTGATATGATTGGGCTTAAGTCCACCTTTATACTATTTGTTTTCTCTTTGTCCTGTTCTTTAGTCCTGTTTTCTCCATTTCTTGCCTTATTTTGGTCTATTAAAATAAATTTTATTTTATATAATACTATATATGAAAAAGATATTCTACCTTGTCTGTTATTGGCTTATCAGCTATATGTCTTTTTAAAATGGTATTTGCTCCAAGTTTCAGTATACATGTATATATCTTTAACATACCATTGTCTATCTTCAAATATATTATACCTTACAATAATATACTTTTATTTTCTCCACTACTGGTCTTTGTGCTATTGTGTCATAAATTTTACTTTTACAGATATCATAAACACCTTAATCGATATTAGATTTGTGTGAAACAGTTATCTTTTAAAGGATTTTCTATTTTGACATTTAAAAAATACATGTAGTGGGTACAAGTCCACATTTCTTACATACATATATTGTGTAGTGGTGAAATCTTGGCTTTTAGTGCACCCATCACTCAAGTAGTGAACATTGTACCAAATCAGTAATTTTCCAACCCTTGTCCCTCTCCTACCCTCTCACATTTTGTAGTCTCCAGTGTCTGTTCTACTTTGTATGTCCATGTGTACCCATTGTTTATTTCCCACTTATAAGTGACAATGTGCAGTATTTGACTTTCTGTTTCTGAGTTATTTCACTTAGGATAATGGCCTCAAGTTCCAACCATATTGCTGCAGAAGACATTATTTCTTCTTTTTAGTGGTTGAGTAGTGTTCTCTGGTATACGCATACCACATTTTTAAAATCCAATCCTCGACTGATTGACGCAGGTTCATTTTATATGTTTGCTATTGTGAATAGTGCTACAATAAACATACAAGTGCATTAATCTTTTTGATGTAATGATTTCTTTCTTAAAGGGACTTTTTATATGAGGAAAAATGTCTTCTATATTAACTCACATTCTTGTAAGTACACCAAATTTCCATCTGGTATGATTTTTCTTAGACATGAAGGATTTTATTTAACACTTATTGTAGTGCTGTTAAAAAGCCTTTATTTCACTTTAATTTTTGAAAGGTATTTTTCTTGAGGCCAGGTGCAGTGACTCTCACCTGTAATCTTATCCCTTTGAGAGGCCAAGGTGAGAGAATTGCTTGAGTCCAGGAGTTTGAGACCAGCCTGGGCAATATAGCAAGATCCTTTTTCTACAAAAAAATGTTAAAAATGAGCCAGATGTAGTGATGCATACCTGTAATCCTAGCTATTCCAGCAGCTTAGATGGGAGAATCACTGGAGAACAGGAGTTCAAGGCTGCAGGGAGCTATGATCGTGCCACTGCATCCCAGCCTGAGCAACAGAGTGAGACCTGCTTCTTTTTGAGAAGGAAAGAAAGAAAAATGGATAAATAAAAGGTATTTTTCTTGAGCACTCGGTGGATATGAAAAGTCAACTTTTCAATCCACAGTTGGTTAAATCTGCAGATGCAGAATGCACAGATATGGAGGGCTGACTGTACTGTGCCATTTTTTGTGTGTTTGTCTTGTTTTGTTTTTTGTGTTTTTTTTGTTTTTGTTTTTGAGATGGAGTCTCGCTCTGTCACCAGGCTGGAGTGCAGTGGCACAGTCTCGGCTCACTGCAACCTCCGCCTCCCAGGTTCAAGTGATTCTCCTGCCTCAGCCTCCTGAGTAGCTGGGACTACAGGTGCGTGTAACCACACCCAGCTAATTTTTGTATTTTTAGTAGAGAAGGGGTTTCATCATGTTGGCCAGGATGGTCTCAATCTCTTGACCTTGTGATCCGCCCATCTCGGCCTCCCAAAGTGCTAGGATTACAGGTGTGAGCCACCACACCCAGCCAATATGCCGGGTGTAAGGGACTGGTGCATCCACAGACTTGGGTTCTTTAGGCATCTTGGAACCAATATCTAGCAGATACTGAGGGACTACAGTATAGAATTCTTAGTTGACAGTTTTTTCAGTGCTTTAAATATATTGCTCCATTGTCTTCTGGCTTACGTTGTTTCTGATGAGAAGTCTATTGCTTTTCTTATTTTTGTTTCTCTCTATATAATGTGTTTTGTTTTCCTCTGGCTGCTTCTAAGATTTTTTTGCCTTCTAAGCTAGTTGTTAGCAGTTTGAATATAATGTGACTTTTAGGTGTTTGTTTTTGTTTTTTTTTTGTTTGTTTTTCTGTTCTTTCTTCCCTCCCCCTACACCCCTGCCCGCCATTTATGTTTGTTCACTTCCTTGGATATGGTTATTGTTTTTATACAATTTGAAAATATTCAACTATTCTGTCAAAGTCTTTTTGTCCCTTTTTGTAGGATTCCAATTACACATTAGTCATGCTGTTTGATATTGTCTCTCAGCTCACAGATATTGTATTCATTTTTTTCTCTCTGGACTTTATTTTAGATAACTTCTATTATGTCTTCAATTTCATGAATCCTTTTTATTTTGGGTCTGAACTACTGTTATTCCCATCAGTGTAATTTTTATTTCAGGTATTTTTCAACTCTAAAAGCTTAATTCAGATCTTTTTTAAAATATCTTTGCTTTTATTTCTTCATATTGCTGATTCTTTTCTCTGTCCCCTTTATTTATTTATAAAGCCTGTTTTCACATTCTTATCTACTAAATCTACCATGTATGTTATTTGTGTTATGTTTTAATATGTTTCTGTTGATTGATCGTATTTTCTTATTATGGATCATGTCCTTTTTCTTGGCATGTCTGGTTATTTTTAGCAGATGCCAGACATTGTGAATTTTACCTTGTTGGTTGCTGGATTTTTTTTTTTTTTCCTTCAAATATTTTTGATTGTTTTCCTGGCCTTTGTAGTTTCTTCATATTCATGAACTAATTAGTACTTAACTGAGAACCTGAGGGGATTCCTCTACAGATTTCCAGAACTCTTTCTCTTTACAGCTTCCTCATCTTAATACTCAGTTCCATAAATCCTAGTTGCTTTGGCTTCTGCAAACTCTAAACTCTGTCTTCTTGACCCAGCAAGATGTACAAGTTTTATTTGTGTTCTCTTTCTCTGGAGTACAGCCTGTAAACTCTTCAGTCATGGGCTGGTGCAGTAATGGAATTCACCTCATTTGTTTCTCTTGGAGATTGCTGTCCTATATTGCCTGTTATCCAGCATCTAAAATTTGTTGCTTCATGTATTTTTGTTTTTCTAGTTTTTTAATATGGGAGGGTAATTCTGGTTTCTGTTATTCCTTCATGACCAAAAGTGGTTTGCCTTTTTTTTTAGTTATTAATACAAAGATAATTTTTACCTTTAAGTTAGAGCAGATTTCCTACACTTTGTTATATCCTATACAGTTTTATTTTATATATTATGAGCAGAATATATAGTGGAAGAGGATGAATTTTCATTTTCATATTATGTTAGTTCAAAGGTTTATTTAAAGAGTCTTGCTTTCTATTTTAGAAGCAAAACGGACAAGTCGGTTTTTAAGTGGCATTATCAACTTTATTCACTTCAGAGAAGCATGCCGTGAGACGTATATGGAATTTCTTTGGCAATATGTAAGATTTAAATATGTTTTGGGGTTACATGCCAGATCAGTAACATTATTTATGAACTTATAGTCTGTTTTGAAATGATTGTCATAGACAGCAAATTGCTGTATTGCCTTTAGAATTGAACTCATTTTTATATTTATATTAACTTGCAGATTTTAGTTACTGGATAGCATATCTCAGAATCAGATTTTCTTTGAAATGTGGTAACACTATGGAGAGGCTGAGTTCTGTTTGTTTTAAAATCTTGTAGCTGAGGCTTGTTTTCCTATATTAGGAAATGTTAGAGAATATTGATATGTTTACATTTTTTTCTTTGAAGTTTGCGTAGATAGTGTAGCTTTTATTAAATAACGGACATATTTGAGGTTTATATTTGCCTTTTAAATAATGGCATAATTGGACTGTTTGTGGTGGTGTTTATCATGCTTCCCCAGATTCAGTCCAAGGCAATCTCTTTAACAGACAGAAACTCATTTTCCTTTCATCAACAATTTAGAGAATTGGGGGAGATTATGGGTCATCTGTGTGATTTTTCCCATTTGTCTTCAGTAATGGGGTACCATACTCTTAGAAAAACACCAGAGTAACTCCAAACACTTAGACCCTAGGCTTCAGCTTTACTGAGCTATATAGATCCGTACTTCTTTGCACAAATCATGCTAACCTTATAACTCCTAAACATCATATAATCTTCAAAGCTTACCACATTCATGTGCCAACATACACACACTCTCATAATTTTGCTTGGTTAATTACTATCTTTAAGACACACCTCAGACATCTATCACCTCTACGATGTCCTATCACCCTTCTTCCCAGCCATTACCCAAGTTGGGTTAGATGTCACTCTTGTTGGTTCCCATTATATTAAAAATAACAAGCTATTTTGTGGGTTTTTATTCTTGTATCTGTCTCCTCAAGGAGGCTTAGCTACTTAAGGTCAAGACCTATAAGTTAGTCTTCTTGAGAATTCTCAGTACCGAGCTCAGTGCCTATGATGAGAATCCAGCATTTGTGTTGAGTAAAGAAATTCCTAATTCATTTGTCATGAAGGCCTAACTCTATCTTAAATTTTTTATTTCTGATGGTTCAAACTATAGTATGAGTAAGCATTTTGGACACACTGATTGTGTTGAAATGCACTAATATGAGATGATTAAAATTGCTTTAATAGAAATCCTCTGCGGACAAAATGCAACAGTTAAACGCCGCACACCAGGAGGCATTAATGAAACTGGAGAGACTTGAGTAAGTGGGAGATTTACAAGTAAAATAAATGCAATTTCAAAATGCAAAATGAATTGTAAGTAGTATTTTACAACACTATATTCCACCTTAAGTCTCTTTTATCTCCCTTAGTAGATAGCAGAGTATTTGAGTTTGCCTTTTCTTGAAAAAAAAAGAAAAAAGAAAAACTAGTTTGTCTTCTAACTCTTAATTATGTAATACATCCTTTGGCTTTTTTTTTTGTTGTTGTTAGTGTGTTAGCCTGATTTGTTTAAAGCCATTCGCTTACTGTCCTGATTTATGTCTGGAATATTGTCTTATGTAGGTGAGCAGTAACTGCCTGGACTATCTTCCTTCAGATCAGTTGATTCCATCAAATGTTTACTCCTACAACAGAGTTTTCATTTATTTGTTTTGTTTTTGACTTATAGGTAGTGTAGGGAAAAGAATCACTCAACAGTTCTGATTTCTTCGCCTTCCTTATATATATATATTGATTTTGAGCAGGATTTTTAAAATCTCTTCTAATTTATAGATGTCTTTGAGGTTATCTGTTTTAGATGAGAGATTTTCTAACCTGCCCCTGGTTAAAATTGCCTTTACAGGCAGACATTAGAATATAACAGGGTAAAAGATGCCACCAACTAAATCAAAACAAGAATGACAAAGTGGAGAGAATATTTGCAGCACATGCCACAAAGCCTTACCAATTCTAATAACAAAACCCATGTAATATTCGTAATATACAAATATAATATACAGAACTACAAAGCAGCCCTGTAAACTGACAGGAAAAATGATAACTTTAAAAAAATAGACAAAGGCTTTAAACAGGGAGTTTATATAAAAATAGCTAATATATCAGATAGGCAAAAACTAAATTTGAAAACGTTCTTATAGAAGAGACTTGAACACGTGTAAGTGTTGTAAGGAAGGACTAGTAGCGGAAGAATGGATGGTATGGGAGTAAGAGTTGTGAGGCAATGATAGCCAGTGCAGAGGTAGAGAAATCAGCATTACCAGAAGGCATACAATATTCATGTTATTAGGAGTGAAGTTAGAAAGGATAGGTATGTGTGTGGATGGATCCATAGATTTGATAGTAGAAAACTGAAGGAGCTCATTTGATTTTTATTTTCTGCCTGTAGTAGAGTCCAGATCATTCATTTTAAATGATTGCCACATGAAAGGGTGTAATTCAGAAACATAAAAGTAGTCAATTTCTTCATCTCAGTTATTTGAGGACAGGTATTTCATTTTAGCCTTTCAAAAGTGAAGAGCAGTATTTTAATCTATTTTGCTGTGTTAAGTTCTGTTCCAGTTGAAGAGCAAGAAGAGTTCAAGCAGCTTTCAGATGGTATTCAGGAGCTACAACAATCACTAAATCAGGATTTTCATCAAAAAACGGTATCTGTTGTGAGGCACCTTAAACTTTAAAAAATAAAATTTGTTTGTAGATGTGGTGGGACATATAGTGGAGGTAACAGCACATTGCTTTCTCTATTACCAAAGAAACAGAATATATTTCTGTGCCCATTTGTGCCCCTTATAATGGATACATACTTCTCTCAACCATCTAGAACCGTGATGGTTTTTGTTGGCAAAGTTTTTTGTTGTCTTATTGAATAGAATTTTTTAGGGTTTTCCTAGGTTTAATTTCACTGCTTCCAAACCATGCACTGTGGCACCCTGGATACTGCAGTAAACCCTCAAGAATGCCTCAAAATATCTTAAATTTTCAAAAGAACCACTGTAGTACTCAGCATCTGTCATATCCTTTTTGAATTCAAGGTAGTTCACAGTTTCAGTTTTTGGTCACATTCCTTTCATATCCTTGTGCAGCTGGGATTTTGGCATTTGCTGTGATAAAAGCAAGTACAATGTAAAAATCACTGTGACACAGGAAATGAGAATGTCTGTATCCAATCTGAAATATACGCTCCAAGGTACGTGAATTTATGCAGTGCCCGATAGGTACATACATCTAATTAGGAAGTACTCAAGGTTATTTAAGAACAAAATAAAAATTTTTTCTTTCAACTTATATGTATTATTTTTCAAAGGGCTACAATGTTAGGACATAAATACTAGGCCATTATTTGGAGTTAACTACTTAGTAAAGGAACTCTTAGATATTTCTTTTGGCTTAGGAGCATCATGAACAGAGAAAGTTTGAAGAATATCTGATCTAACACATTTAACTCCTTTCTTACCTTAATTTTATGAGACAGCAGTGAGTGGCTAAATCTAAATGTTTTGAATCATTATAAAACGTGTTTGCTTTTTCCCTTAGATAGTGCTGCAAGAGGGAAATTCCCAAAAGAAGTCAAATATTTCAGAGAAAACCAAGCGTTTGGTAAACATCTTTTCTTTTCACTAGCATTTAAAGTTTGAATATATTGTGTGGAGGAGTATTTTAGCTGTGTGTTATTATGGTCAAATGTTTCTCCCTTTTTCCCTTCAAAATGAAACAATCTTTTTCAACTTAAATATAATAGATGACTATTGTTTTAAAAAATATTGAAACACAGAAATGTATGAAGAAAGTAAACATCACCTGAAAGCTCACTATACAATCTGATTTATATCAAAGATTGTATTTGCTATGCAAATGTAAATATGCATGTGTAATTTTACATAAATGATATTAGGCTCAATACATCTTACCTGCTTTTTTCTCCACTTAGCAATATAATACAGTTATGAATTTTAAATAGATCCTCATTATATTAATGCTTGCATCTAGTTGAGCATTATATGTATGTGCTGTCTTGTAGATCCTTTTAATCCCCTTCTGATAGACTTTTACATAGATTCTAATTTTTTGCTATTAAACAGAAATGTATGTATGTGTGTATCATATGCATACATATGTACATACATACATTTCTGCAACAGGCTGCTTTTATTTAAAATAAATTTTTTTGTTTAGGATTTCTGGGTCATAGGAAATACACATGTAAAATTGACCAACGCAGCCAAGCTGATTTCTAGAAAGATACCAATTTATATTCCTACCAGTAGAACAAGAGACTGTCCCTTTCCCTATACCCTTGCCAAATGGGATGTTTTCAGGCTTTTAAAATCTTTGTTACTGTTACATTGAAAAAAAAATCTCATTTTAATTGTATTTATTTTATTTTTTAGTTTTTTTGAGACAGAGTCTCACTCTGTCACCCAGGCTGGAGCGCAGTGGCGTGATCTTGGCTCACCGCAACCTCCACCTCCTGGGTTCAAGCAATTCTTCTGCCTCAGCCTCCTGACCAGCTGGGACTACAGGCGTGTGCCGCCACACCCAGCTAATTTTTGTGTTTTTAGTAGAGGCGGGGTTTTACCACATTATGCAAGCTGGTCTCAAACTCTTCACCTCGTGATCCACCCGCCTTGGCCTCTCAAAGTGCTGGGATTACAGGCATGAGCGACCACATCAGGCCAAAAAAATCTCATTTTAATTTAATTGCTTTAATTCTAGTGATTTTGTCCATCTTGCTTAGTGATTTCTTATTTCTTATTTTGTATATTGTTTGTGTACCTTGTTTATTTATTTTATTTATTTATTTATTTATTTATTTATTTATTTATTTTTTGAGATGGAGTCTCACTCTTTTGCCCAGGTTGGAGTGCAGTGGCATGATGTCAGCTCACTGCAACCTCTGCCTCCCGGGTTCAAGGGATTCTCTTGCCTCAGCCTCCCAAGTAGCTGGGATTACAGGCATCCACCACCACTCCTGGCTAATTTTTTTGTATTTTTAGTAGAGATGGGGTTTTACCATGTTGGCCAGGCTGGTTTTGAACTCCTAACCTCAGGGGACCTGCCCACCTTGGCCTCTGAAAGTGCCAGGATTACAGGTGTGAGCCACCGCACCCGGCCACTTATTTATTTTTCAAGAAACTCCATGAATTAGGGATTTTAGCTCTCCATTTATTTGTCTGTCAAATTTATATATATTTTTCCCATTAAAAGGTTTATGTTTTTATAAACATAAAATAGTAAAATTTATAGATACGGCCTTTATGGTTTTTGGCTTTAATTGTGTACATAGAAAGGACTGTCCTATTCGTCAGATTATTTTTTAATACTATATTTTCTCATTGTACTTTTATAGTTTCCTTATTGTTTTAACATGTATACTTTAGATCCTTGAGAAACTTACTCTGGTGTTATATTTCCCTTATTTTTCTATCTTTTTTTTACTGGGAAATGCTTTCATCTGAGTAGTACTTACTATGGCTCAATTTTATTATTTATTTATTTCTGTCTCATTTAAATCCAAGTTAAAACAAGCACTTTGTAGTTATTAAGTTTAGACCTTTTATAAAGAGGAGAAAAGTGATGAAAGTTAACACTATTGTAAGGAAAATAACCTCTAATCTTGTAGAGCATTAAAAGAGTAGATAATGTGGTGGTTTGCAGAACTCTAAGAATGAAATAACAAAATATACAGAAATTACAGGAATGCATTATATCTAACATTCAGTTTTGGCCTCTGAGTTAGCTGATCAAAAAGTAAGAATCTTTTCTTTTAAGTTAAAAATATTTAGACAAATTACACAACACAGTAATACATTCCTGTTATGAAATATTCTCTCTTTACATACACACACCCACACATACATATATATATATATGTATGTATATAGAGAGAGGGGAGTATACACACATATAGAGAGAGACAGAGAAGGGTACGAAATGTGAAAGGCCTTCTCTCAGCCCATTTTACCTTGAGGTAATACTATTTCCTTCCTTTTTCCAACACCATATGCATACACATATAGAGGCACATAATCATGTGTCACTGTTTTGTTGTTCTGTTTTTATAGAAATGTATTTATGTGTTATATGTTGATCTGTGAATTGGTTCTTTCACTTAATATATCTGGAAAGTCTTTCCTGTCAGTACATAGAGTCATAGAGGGTCCCCAAACAATGTAAATACAACTTATCAACAAATATCTGAGAAGAAAATTCATAGGAATTTTTTTTGACATAATTTCAGACTTACAACAAACTTTCAAGAGAATTTCCAGCTACCCTTCACTTTGATTCTTCAAATAATTACATTCATTTTTGAAATTCAGGAGAAGGGAATTTGTTTTCATTCAGCAAGCATGTAGTGAGCACCTTCTCAGTGCTATAGCTTTGTTTGGGTACTGGGAAAACCAGGATACATTTTCACAACTCCAATTTGCTCAGTCTTATGAAACACATATTAAGTACATAATTATAGTATAGAGTTGCATGTACAAAAATTGTACTATTTAAAGAAGAAATGTAGAGAAAATGGGAGCAGGATTTTCAGGGATCAGTACAAATTTAGCAGGCAGACAGGAGTGGGATAATGATATTCTAGGAGGACCCTACTGGTCAAAGAAAGATCACTTATACTTGTCTAAACATAAGATCAGAATTACCAGATTGTAGGGTGCGGTAGGGAACTGGTGGGAGATGAGACTAGACAGGAAGAGAGTTAAGAGCCATGTAATGAAAGGCTTTGAATGTCCTGCTAAGGAGCTTGATCTTTGGCCTATAGACAAATGTGAGCAATTAAGTAGGTAAGTGATGTGTTCAGAATTTAATTTTACCCCCATTAGAGAGAACATGGACCTAATTTCTTTGTTCTTTCCCATTATTAGAATGGTAAATCACCAAGTTTATTATATCTAATATATAAAAATGTTTTCTCAACAGAATGAACTAAAATTGTCGGTGGTCTCTTTGAAAGAAATACAAGAGAGTTTGAAAACAAAAATTGTGGATTCTCCAGAGAAGTTAAAGAATTATAAAGAAAAAATGAAAGATACGGTCCAGAAGCTTAAAAATGCCAGAGTGAGTTTTCTTTTTATTTTAATGCTTTTGTATCTAAAAAAAAAAAAAAAATTAGCAAATTCTTGTTTAATTATGTGTTAATTTTTGGATTTCTGAATTATCTATACTTCTCTTCCTCTTAAACTTTTTTGACCTTATTTCTAATCTGTAGCTTTTCTCTAGAGTGAATATGGGGAAAATAAATATAATTTCAAGACATTTGTTCAATTATGCAACAATTTTTCGAGGCTTTTTTCTGGGAGATCAAAACAGAAATGCTGGGTCGTGAGATTTAATTACTTTATTACAAGGGAGGAAAGTATTAAGTAATTTTACAAACAATTGTAATTATAAATTACAATATATACTATAATAAAGTATAAGGTATGCATGTGTGTAGATAGGGGTATATGAGAAATCTCTGTACCTTCTGATTAATTTTGCTGTGAATGTCTAACTGCTTGAAAAATTAAAATCTATTAATGGTATCAGAAAGAGGAAAGAAAGTATAGAGTGCTTTGAAATAATGTAATAAGGGGAGCCCAGTTTAGTATTGGGCTGGAAGTACAGGTGGAAGATGGAAGGAAGAATGCTACCATTCTTCAGATGGTAGCATAAAAAAAAAAGAATGCTTTTCATTTTAAACATAGCAGTACCAAGGCCCAATTCATTGTGTATGGAAGAACATTAAAGGCAGAGGGAATAGCGTATGTGAATTCTGTGGGGTAGTGGGGAGTAAGGTGTGTTCAAGATTATGGGTTACTGTGGGAGATGGATTGACGTGGTGCAATACAAACTTAGAAGTGGGTAGACAATTTACCATCTTTTGTGAAGCAATGTTTTTAAACTATTAATTTAAAAAACATATGTGGTTTGTCTTTGAATTTGTTATCCAGTTCATTCTTGACAATTAAGATTATCACACTAGACTAGACAAAGATCACCAGAACAGAAATGAGAACCCAGAAATAGATTTGAGTATTAATGAGAAAAGGATGATTTATTTAAGAAACAGTTCTGGCTCAATTAGCTCTTCATCTGGAAGAAAAGGGTGTTGGGCCTACACTTTGCTCTTTTACAAAAATAAATTTTGTATGTATTGAAAATTTACCTTAAAAAATTTAAGTTTTACAGATTTTAGGAGAACACTTATATAATCTTGGACTGGGATAGATTTTTGAAATTAAGATTGGAAACAGAAAATCTGTAGAGAAAAGTAGACACATTAGAACATAATTACAGTGCATATGACAGGTAGAGGGATTATATCCATGATTTGCAAAGAGTATTTACAAATTAGTAAGAAAAAGAAAAAAAATAAGGTAGAACAAGGGGTAGGCTAGTGAGGACAAGGGAAGGAATCTTTGTATTGTTACCATGGTTGTAGTAAATATATGTTCATTTTGTAATTTTAGAAGATGAGTTAATCTTTTTAAAAGAATTAGCTGCAGTAGTCGTTATTATACAAATGAATGGGAAGATTATAAATGAGTAATATGATTGATTGCCCAGGAGTAATCAGAAATAGTTTGAGTATTAGCAAAATAAACTATTTTAATATCATCATTATTAACTTTTGGAAGGTATTTCATTGAGTAGTAAAATTATGGCACTTTTCCTTTGTTTGAAGATACTTGGCAATTAAAAAACAATTATTTGTGCTTAAACACATGTCAGTAATAGTGCTGTATTACTGACCTAGAAATTTAATTGTTCCCTGCTCTTAAGGTTTCAGTATTAAATGCGGAAATTATTTAAGAGCAAACAAATTGATATTACTGCAGCTTCATAAAGAAGAATATCAAACTGTGGTCTTTGTTTTTTGTCTTTCAAAGCAAGAAGTGGTGGAGAAATATGAAATCTATGGAGACTCAGTTGACTGCCTGCCTTCATGTCAGTTGGAAGTGCAGTTATATCAAAAGAAAATACAGGACCTTTCAGATAATAGGGAAAAATTAGCCAGTATCTTAAAGGAGGTTTGTATTGTATGGAATTTTGATGTCTTTATTATATAACAGCTTACTATAGTTCCTTGTATTTTGCTTTCACTTTTTGTTATGTTTTCCTAAAGAAAAACAGGGTCATTCTACAGTATAATAGATGTGGCAGTGTATGCTATGAAAAAGACACTTTTCTTTTTAAACATAGCAGTAGCAAGACCCAATTTTTAACCTTCCGATGAAATTAATAATAACTAACCCAGCACATTGCTGTGTATATTTTGGAAAATAATGCAGTAGCTCCCCCTTATCCTTAGGGGATTCATTTCAGGACCCCCAGGGGATGCCTGAAACTGTGGATAGTAACAAACCTTATATATATATATATGTTTTTTCCTTTATGTACATACCTATGATAAAGTTTAATTTAAAACTTAGGCACAGTAAGAGATTAACAATAATTACTAATAAAAGAACATTTATAGCAATATACTGTAATAAAAGTTATGTGAATGTGGTCTCTCAAAATATCTTATTGTACTAAAGTCAATAAGTTTAGTACAATGATGTGAGATGATAAAATGCCTACATAAAAAATTGAAGTGAGATATTGCTAGGCTACTGTTAATCTTCTGACCATACATCAGAGTAAGGATCATCTGCTTCAGGTGATCCTAGATCCTCAAGGCACTATGATGTCGACAGTTGGATGTTGATGACTAAAGAGCAAGTGGTGTATACAGCATGAATCTGCTGGGCAAAGGGATGATTAACTTCCAGGGTCAGGGCTGGGCATGGTGGCTCAAGCCTGTAATACCAGCACTTTGGAAGGCTGAGGCGGGAGGACCATTGAGACCAAGAGTTGGAGACCAGCTTGAACAACATAGCAAGATGCTATCTCTACAGAAAATTTAAAAAATTAGCCAGCTATAATGGTGTATGTCTGTAGTCCCAGCCACTTGGGAGTCTGAGGTGGGAGGATCACTTGAGTCAAGACTGCAGTGAGCTATGATCATGCCGCCGCACTTCCAGTCTGAGTGATAGAGTGAAGCCCCATCTGAAAAGCACACACACACACAGACATCCAGGGTGGAATGGAGTAGGATGGCGCAAGATTTAATCACACTACTTAGAACAGCACACAATTTAAAACTGATGAATTGTTTATTTCTGATACTTTCCATTTAATATTTTTAGACCACAGTTGATCAGGGGTAACTGTAACCATGGAAAGTGAAGCCATGGATAAGGGGAACTACTGTCATGGGATTTTAAATTTGTTCTACCAGTTGGAAATGATCTTAGCATCAGAAAGTTCCAACTTAGTGCCCAACACTGTATGTATCTAGGACCTATAGAGAGATTTAAAGTTTATTACATAGTCTGCCCTGAAGAAATGAGAGCTAATGGTGGTTTCTCCGGCTACAAGCTTGAAAATCCTTTTTTGCTTCTTAACTTGATCATCTTCATCCAGGCTGCGCCTCCAGGATAACTAACATTACATTTGATAAACAATTTCTTTTCTGAGATAAGTAGAGATTAGAAGGTGAGATTGCCCCAGGTATTCTTTCCCGACTACATAGTCCCCTCATCTGCCATCGTGTTACCCAAAAAAGATGTGTATCTACTGCTTTGAATTGTTTCTAGCACCTACCCTTTTCCCTTTATTTTTACTACTTTAGTTCAGATCCTAACCCCCTCAACTCTAGTCTCTTAGCTAATCTTCTTAACATGTCTCCCTTTCAGTCTGTGCTGATAGAAAACACCTCTCTAGTTGTCATGTCCTTTCTCAGTATCTCTGATGCCTCCTTGTTGTCTCTTCTGGTTCATCTGCATTTTTCTGCTGGACTTTCAGGCTTTAAAGAGTTTTGTCTCTTTTTAAATTTGTGTTTAATTATAGTTCATCCTAGAAAATATTCTTTCATTTTATTTGTAAATCCTAATTGGTTATGTTGACTTTAAATACTTCTTATAAAATACAGAGCCTGAACTTGGAGGACCAAATTGAGAGTGATGAGTCAGAATTGAAGAAATTGAAGACTGAAGAAAATTCGTTTAAAAGACTGATGATTGTGAAGAAGGAAAAACTTGCCACAGCACAATTCAAAATAAATAAGAAGCATGAAGATGTTAAGCAATACAAACGCACAGTAATTGAGTATGGAGTAGTTTTCAATTTTAGTGTATTAGAAAGCAATTATGAAAAACAAATACATTTTTCCCCCAGGATTTCAAAACCTCGGTATTTTCCAAAAGAGTTTAAACAGTTTTATCTTTATTTCACCTTTAGTTGACTAAAACAGATGAGTTAATTATAAAACTTATACTGCTAGTTCTAGATTTAGAGATGTCTTAGCTACTCTTTTCCTGGGTATACAGTTCCAATTCCTTTGCATCATTCTTCAGAAGGGTTCTGATGCTACTGATTATTTCATTGCACTTTAGAGATAGTGGTCTAGCTTGCATCAGAATTAACTAAATGGCCTATCTTATAGTCCAGCTTGTCTGTAGAGTTACAGCATTTGTGTTTTGAGAAAAAGTCATATATTCAGGTAAGAAGTAATACTTTCCTAAGTATGTAAGTATGTTTTTAGCCGGTACGTTAGGGTACTTTATTGGTAAAATACCCATCAGTTCTAAGAATGTGTTTTTAAAATACCTGCCCCAGATATATCTATAATCTCATTCCTTCAGTTCCTAAAAGGTGCGTCAGAGATCATCTGAGTATTTCCTTCATACTTCCTCTTGCAGATGAAAAAGGGCAGAACATAAGGATTTTATATTTGTTGCCAAACTGCCTTGTAGAAAAGTTAAACTGATTCACATTCCCACCAACAGTACCTAAGTGTGTACAACTGGGGAAATGTAACTTTAAAAATCTTCATTTTAAAAATTTATTGATTGATTGATTTACTCATTCACTAACCCACCAATGAGGGAAAAAAAATCTCATTAGTATATTGAGAGAAAGAGTTCACACTATGTTATGATGTGATTATAGTACCACACTTTGGGGTTTTCATTCCTTTGCTTTTATATCTTGAGAAGAGTTTTAGGTTTGTCAAATACTGACACATGGTCACTTTGGAATCAAAACTAGAATTGTGTTTGCCTTTTTAGTTGCTGAAGAGGATTAAATATTAGCTGTCTCGATTTTCTTTCAGGGATTGCAATAAAGTTCAAGAAAAAAGAGGTGCTGTCTATGAACGAGTAACCACAATTAATCAAGAAATCCAAAAAATTAAACTTGGAATTCAACAACTAAAAGATGCTGCTGAAAGGGAGAAACTGAAGTCCCAGGTGAATATGTGTTCATAAGAAGTTAATTTCAGATAATCTCTCATGTATTTGAGTTGTTAACTGAAACAAAACAGCTTACTTGGTCTCTGTGTGTAATGAGACTTTTAATGATACCTAAAATTGTTTACTCTTTATTCTTGTTTTGAATATATTTACTGTAAAGCTTCATAAACAGTCCTAAGTTTAATGAGAACAGGCGTCTTGTCTCCTACATTTTTATCTTTAAAAATGCTAGTACAGTGCTAAACATAAAATGTTTACCTGTTTCTATTCTTTTAACTGCCAATGTCTCTAACAAGTAGTCTATTCCTAATATATTTATTAAATATTTATTGTCTCCTTATCTTTTGAAGTTTGATTTATATCTTCAAGAGTGTTCTACCAGAACAATAGTTCAAACTGCTCTGCCAGAAATCACAAAAAATTGCTATTTATTATGCAAAATCCCTTAGCCTCTTTTTTTTTCATTCTTCACCTTGTCTACATTGACAACTTAGATCGAGGTTTCTAAAACCGCTGATACCTGATAAATATTTAAACATTTGCTGCCATTACTTTCCGTCATCCACACCCAATTTGTAAAAATTCTTAATACTAACAGAGCCACAGTAGACAATTCCCTTATCTGTTCTCAGTACCTTATCCCCCAGAAAGATTATGTTGTTAGCACTTGCACATGTGAGCATTATCTTAGGGCTACTTTAAAAGGAAGGAAAGGAAAGGTAGTGGAGTGAGGAAAGGAAGAGGGAAACTGGAAGGAAAAGAAATAAAATGGTTGGGATTTCACGTCGATGGTCTTCCCAATACCTGGCCTGCTCTTTTCTGTTTTGTTTTGTTTTTTTTCTATACCTCAACTACTTTTATTTTTCCTGCCTCTTAACTTGATATTCACCAAGAGTCAGTCTCTCTAGTATGGCAATTAGAAAGACTTAGCAGATATTGGCTGGGCGCGGTGGCTCATGCCTGTAATCCCAGCACTTTGGGAGGCCGAGGCGGGCGGATCACGAGGTCAGGAGATCGAGACCATCCTGGCTAACACCGTGAAACCCCATCTCTACTAAAAATACAGAAAAATTAGCCGGGCGTGGTGGCGGGTGCCTGTAGTCCCAGCTACTCGGGAGGCTGAGGCAGGAGAATGGCGTGAACCTGGGAGGCAGAGCTTGCAGTGATCTGAGATCGCGCCACTGCACTCCAGCCTGGGCAACAGAGCAAGACTCCGTCTCAAAAAAAAAAAAGAAAGACTTAGCAGATATTTAATCCTGCTTCTTAACCGAATCAAATCAATAAATATTTATGTGTTACTACATGGTCTAGGAACAGTTAGTGAACCAGTTACTAACAATTTAGTAACTAGTTACTAACTCAAATTCGAGGCACCTTTGTCTATCAGTCATAAGAGATACCCATGCCTACCTTATATTACTTTGAGTTTTATGCATATATGTCTTGCCAGTTACATTTTCCATTTCTTAACAGTAGCAATTGTCTGTTGTTAACCTTAGCATATCATGTCAAACCATGCCTAGAATGGTGCCTTATGTGTAGTATGCTTTCCATAAATATTTATAAAATTAAAAGGTCATCTAGCATGGTGCTTCTTAAAACTAGCTGTGTATTCGAATTCAGTGAGGAATTTTAAGATGAACAAATCCTCACCCAAACACATTGATTAGCATCTCCAGCAATGGGGCCCATGAAATTGTGTTTTTTAATGTGGCATTTGAGAACCACTAATAGGCTTGGCTTAATTGTGTTCAGTGGTATAGAGTTTTCAATAGGTATGACCACCCAAGCTGTTCTACTAGGGCAGCTTTAATTGTTAAAATTCTGTCTCTTATTTTGAGTTTAAAATATTTATTTCTGTACTCTATAGTCAGCCCAGATCTTCTCTGTGGAGCAAATGTGTACCCTTTTCTGCTTAATAACCCTTCAGACATTTGAGGATAATGATCACGGTTTCTTTCAGCCTTCTCATATTCAGGATAATTAGTCCTAGTTTTCCACCATTCTTTATATAGCTTCATTTTCAGATTTATTACTATCCTATTTACTGTCATCTCTATTTCCTATTTGTCATTATTCTGCTTAAGATTTAGAACCCAGTGCTAAACACAGTCTTCCAAAATAATGATGTGACCAGCCAGACCCAAAACACATTTTTAATGAAGCATAATATTGGGGTAGATTTTTAGCAGCAGCATCTTGCCCTTGACTTATATTGACCTTGTGATCAGTTAAAGGACTCCTGTCTTTTCCACATACAGTTCTGCCTTGTTAAGAGTTTTTCACCATACTTTAGCGCAACTGTTACTTTTAATTCAGAATTTTACTATTTTAGGTTTTATTTATTTCAACCTAGATTTCAAAATGTCAAGGTTAGTTTAAATCTATCATTCTGTCTTCCACCTTAACTATTTCTCATTGCTTAGTGTCACCTGCAGATTTGATCAGCATGCCTTTTTCTTCAAAATAAAAATGTTTACTAGAACAAGGTCCTTTGCTGCATTATAATTTTTTCATCCTAGAGGCGTAGAACTATTGATCAAAACTTTGGGTACAATTGTTCAACTTGCTAAGTTGTTCTTACCTACCTTGATTCAGGCTACGTTGTGATATCTATTTGTTACACAAATGGGAAGGTCTCTAAATACTTTGGTAAAATCAAATACTTTTTGTCAAAGAACTCTTCTTAGCTTACTTTATAATCATCCTTCATGAAAAGAAAAAAGGGTATGTTATGATTGCCAAATTGTTCTTTGTGCAGTTCTGTTGTATTTTGTGATCATCGTAGTCTTTTTTCATTAAATGTTCTTTCCCATAGATAATTTATCTCTTCTAGTTTCAATTATTATCTTCATTTGGATAGCTTTCAAAAATCTGTGTTTCTTGTTCTGTCCACTCACAACAAAAATAATATTTTAAAATTACATTCAACATTTTCCCACATCTGACCTTTTCTTCACTTTCTTTCCCTTTTCTTTTTCTCTCTTTTGCTCAACTTCTTCATAAATTTCTTTGTATTTCTCAATTGCATCATCATTTTCTATCACAAAGCATTGAAATTTTGGACTTGCTTTAGATAATCCTGACATCCAGATAATCTCCAAGTTAATTTCATGATTGCTTTTACTTGGTGGTACTCTTCATACATGTACATAGCCTTTCATACATACAGCGCTCTTACTATTATACGTCTATCACATAATTTTGTAGTAGTCATGGATTGCAGCAACATTTGCTAAGTTTCTTTGATTTTAGATTCTTCTGCATCAAATATGCCTTGAATACTAAGTACTACCACATTTATCCTGCTAAAACATTATTCTCAATACTACACTTTCTTGTTTAAAACAAGGGCCATTTTCCTTCAGTTCATTCATTCACCCAGTCAGTATTTCAACAAATGGCCAATGTATCTGCTAGGTGTCAGGCTTCACACTTGATTCAGAGAGTAAGTTGTGAACAAGGCAGGAATGATTTCCACCTCTAGGACTTTCAATATTTTCTATCTGGCTAGGCGCGGTGGCTCACGCCTGTAATCCCAGCACTTTGGGAGGCCGAGGCGGGCGGATCACGAGGTCAGGAGATCGAGACCGTCCTGGCTAACACAGTGAAACCCCATCTCTACTAAAAATACAAAAAATTAGCCGGGCATGGTGGCGGGCGCCTATAGTCCCAGCTACTCAGGAATCTGAGGCAGGAGAATGTCGTGAACCCGGGAGGCAGAGCTTGCAGCGAGCTGAGATTGCACCACTGCACTCCAGCCTGGGTGACAGAGCGAGACTCCGTCTCAAAAAAAAAAAAAAAAGTTATATCTAAGCTAATCATTTCCATTATTTAAGGTCCAGTAGAAACTATGTCTTCCACATAACTTTCTTTTACTTCTTTGAAGTATCTTTCTGTCCTCTCTCAAATACTATAGCACTCTCAGTCTATTCCAAATAATCTGGATGTGTGCCATCCAGTGGGGAGCTATTAGTAATATGTGGCTATTTACATTTAAATTAATTACAGTGAAATAAAATAAAAAATTTTGTTCTTTATTTGCACTAGCTATATTTCAGGTGCTCAATATCCAATCTGGTCTGGTTATATGTTCATTTAGGAAAGAAAGCATAATTGGTGTCTTTCATTGTACTATTGTACTATTTACAGTGCTACTTATACAAAGTACCCAATAATATATTGGGTTGACTAATTTATACGTATGTGATAAATGGCTACACTGGCTGTAAGACTCCATGGATAGTGTATAGTCTTAAATATTTCTGATTTGAAAAGTGAGATAGTTATCTAGACTGACACTGTCCAACAGAACTTTCTGCTGTAATGAGAATGTTCTTCTGTATTGCTCAATACTGTAGCCAGTAGGCACATGTGGCTATTGAGTCCTTGATGTGTGGCTGGTGCAACTGAGGAACTGAATTTTTAATTTCATTTGATTAAATTAAATTTTATTAAATTTAAATAGTAGCCACATGTGTCTAGTGGTTGCTATATTCGACAGTACAGAACTAGCCTTTGACTTTAAAAATATTTAACTTCAACGAGGCCATCACAGTAAAACTTATTATATGTGAATTAGGGTGGATTAATATAGTAAAATTCCACTTGGATGTAGAATTTAATCGAAAATGCTAAAATACATAGTATTTGTCAGGGATAGATCTGTCACCATTAAACATCTTGTGAGGGTTGGCTTAGAACTTCAAATGTTTTTGTCTCTGTGCCTATGCCACTGGAATTGGGCCTTAATGTTTCATTCACTTGTGGCTCTACTAGCAGGATTTTGCTCCTCCTATTTGTTCTCGGAAGGAAAGTATTCCTTTGGGTATTTTGAAATGGTTGGTTCAGACGCATACAGATTGTATATCTTAATTTAGTCACACTTAGTTCTGATAGTTTCTCATAAGGAATATCTTTCTGCCAAATTTATTCAGCTTTCTTTTTTGGAATGAATAAACATATACCCCTATAGAGCTAGAAAGTTTAATTGATTTATAGCTGCTGAATGTGCTGTTTTTTTATAATGGCGTTCACACAAGCTAGCAACTAATTCACCTTATTTTTCCTACAAGATTTAAGAAATAAAGCCTTCAAAAATTTTGATTTATTTTCCTGTTGGTTCATATTCTATCATAGTTGTAGTACTTTGATACCTGCTTAGATCTCAGAAATCTAAACACACTCTTCTATTTTTATGTTAGGATTTAATAACTATGTTTGGATTTTTGGAGAATGTTTAGTCTTAAGCATATATTTACATTCACTTAATCTGTAGTAATAGTTCTCAAACTTGCATAGGTGGCAGAGTTGCTGGAAATAGGGTTCTTTTTCGGAATACTGTGAATTTATACTATATCAAATTATAATCTATGTAATTTATTCAAAATCAGATCGTATCTCTGCTAGAATGTAAACTAAGGTAAGTAGTAGCCAAAATTTTAGGCTTAAGAAAAATTTAGTGGGAGAGACACTTAAAATTGAGAACATTGTATTCATTTACTGCTTTTCTTCCCCCATTGGAAAAAGATGACTGTTTTATTTCAGTGGCAAAACACATCCTGTAACCTTGTAAAATACCAATTTCTTGTGGTATTGTGTATATTATAGTTTAAGAATTGTTTTGTCTAAGAGAAGTAAATAATGGAAGGAGGATCAATATTATATTTGACAAGTATGAAATAGAAGAAAATGTGTACAGGCTAATTTTTTTCTTATTTAATCTATAAAAACTGTTCTTTTATTTTTTAAAATTCTTAGCACATCCATATAGGCTTGAACTATCTGATCAGTTTATTCAAACAACTCTAAAAGGTATTAATATATTTTTCAGTCCTATAGATTACTTATTAAATCTGTTTGCATACCTTTTAAATGATAATCAGGGTCAAATGCAGAGAGTATAGTTATCCACAGTAATGTAGTTATTTTCCATGTTTAACATGGAAAGCTCTAAAGTAAAATTTTTCCTTGATAATTATAAATATGTTTGTTCGTATTGTATTAGAATCCTAACCATTGTCTCATGTCGCTCCTTTGTTCCTTAAGTAGCAAACTTTTTTGATGTGTTTGTACAACTTACAGAATGAATTTTTAATTAAAGCAGACATAGACATGCACATTTGTGTGTGTGCATAAGAATTTAGGCTTTAAAATATTAATAAATATGAATAAACTTGGAATTCTTATAACTCATTTGTAGTTTAGGTTGTTGCATGGAATAATTATTATTCTGTTTCATTTTCTACTTAGGAAATATTTCTAAACTTGAAAACTGCTTTGGAGAAATACCACGACGGTATTGAAAAGGCAGCAGAGGACTCCTATGCTAAGATAGATGAGAAGACAGCTGAACTGAAGAGGAAGATGTTCAAAATGTCAACCTGATTAACAAAATTACATGTCTTTTTGTAAATGGCTTGCCATCTTTTAATTTTCTATTTAGAAAGAAAAGTTGAAGCGAATGGAAGTATCAGAAGTACCAAATAACGTTGGCTTCATCAGTTTTTATACACTCTCATAAGTAGTTAATAAGATGAATTTAATGTAGGCTTTTATTAATTTATAATTAAAATAACTTGTGCAGCTATTCATGTCTCTACTCTGCCCCTTGTTGTAAATAGTTTGAGTAAAACAAAACTAGTTACCTTTGAAATATATATATTTTTTTCTGTTACTATCATGGCTGTTGTTTTGTTTATTGACATAGAGTTGTGGCATTATTGAGTCCGGACTGTGCCCTCAGCATTGTGGTTGAGATCTCATTTGATCCTTACTTAAGCAATTCTAGGTAGATATTTTTATTACTACATAGATAAAGTAATTATAAAGGTCCTAAAAGATCAGATAGCTGAAGCAAAATTTGAACTGTACTGTCTATGATACTGAAGTCTAGAATGTTTCAATGTACCACAGTTTTCAATGTAGTTAATTGAAAGAGAAAGTTTGAGTTTAGTAGTCGATTTCTTCATTGATGCAACTGGCATTTTTTTTTCAAGAAAAATGAGTTAATATGTGTAAAGTGACTAAAACAGTGCCTGGCACATGGTAAACACTCGATAACTCTTACCTATTAGTATTTAAGGTCATGGAAGCTCCAGGTACTTTCCTCTTTGTCAGAGATAATAAAATGTTATTTTAGTGAGTGACCAGGCTTTCAATGAAAGGCAAAGCCCTGGAATGGAAGGAGCAGCAAAAGCTGGATGTGCAGGGAAGAACAGATGAGGATACACAAATTGCGCTATTGCCTTGTCCCTTCCTAGCTTCTCTTTAAATATTCGTGAGTTTTCATTCAGAGAAAAGGCTGCCTCTAAGGCAAGGTAACAGGTATAAACATCACCAAATCTCTCTCATATTTTAAAAAGTTTGACCCCTTGGACCTATCTCCACCTTTACTGCACTTTTTTTCACAACCAGATTTCTAGAAAACCTAATCTATACTTGTGAATTAGTTTCATTCCTTGTTCATCACAGAATTGTTATTTCTATCCATACTAATCTTCTGAACTTTCTAAGGTCACCAAAAAATTCCTAGTTACCAAAATTTCATGCATACTTTTTAATCTTTCCTCAAATTCTACCTATCCAGTGCTTTTTTCATTTTGTCTCAGTAACACCACTCTGTTGGTTCTCCTAATTCCCTGTTTTCTTGTTAATTTTTCCACCCTAGAGCCTCATTCTGTTTTCACCTCTTGTGTTTTTGTTCTCTGTGCTTCCACCCTTGCCTCTCCTTATTGTAACCTCTATATTTCTCCTTGAAAACTTTTATCTATACCCACAGCTTCCAGCACAAGTTAAACACCTGTAAAACTTAACTACATTTATGTTTTTTTAATTAGATTTATCATATCCCCTGATTTTCAGACTTGCATATCCATTGGCCAGTAGGTATATTTAACTTATTGGCATTCTGATGAAGCCTAATAATGGACCCTTTCAGAATAATGGGTTTAATACATGATATAAAATACAGGATAAAAAGGGAAACCAATTAGATTCAAATATGATTATCAAATATTTTAAAACATTATGGTTACTAGTATCACTAACTACACTTGTGCTGTGTTGGAAAAAGGACTCAACCACTTTCTCTCTTACGCCTCACTCCCTTATATCCATTTAGTTAGCAAGAACTACAGATTAATGTACCCAAATCTCCCTCTCACATCTCCTTTGCTTATGTTGCAATTTGCATCCTCATCATTACTGTACTTGCAATAATCTTACTAGGCTCCCAGTCTCTAACCCACTTCTATAAAGGCATTCGAGTATTCCATCAAGCAAATTAGATAGTGTCTGTGATCTGTGCAGTTTTTTAGCTTTTCAAACTGTCCTGCCAGGGTGTATTAGTGAACTCACAGGGGAATCCTGGAATGTTTTAAATCTCCAAAGGAAACAATAATATTTGATATTTGTGGGACACCGTCACAAACTACTAGTTCAAGGTCATTCAGAATTCCAATGTTAAAGCATACTACATTCCTTTCAATGACATCATATCTTTGTGGAGCTGGGTTTGGCATTTGCTGAGATAAGAAGCAAGTATCACATGAAAATCGTAGAATAGGAAATGAAGATGACAATGTTCAATCTGATTCCAAGGTTTGAGTAGTTGTACAGTGCCCAATAGGCACAGATACCCAATTAGTAACTGGTTAAGAGTAAAATAAAGTAATAAAAATATTCTTTCAGTTTGTGTTTTATTTTAAAACATTCATTGTTAGGACATAAATGCTTATTATGTTTTCTGGACCTAACTACTTAATAAACAGAACATTAAATATTTTTCTTGGGACCATTCCCTTATAGGATAAAGTAAACCTGCAGGAATTTCAAAACCCTTGATAATCTAGACTTTCTCACCTTTTCTCTTGCCACTTCTCACTTGAACTTTGTCCTTGAGCAATACTGAGCTATTTGGCATTCATAGCACTTCACACTTAATGTGTTTACACGTGTATTTTTTTCCCCCATAGTTTATAATGTCTTTCCTTTGTTCAACTGGAAGATACTCATTTTTCAAGTCTAAGACTTGTGTGTGTGTGTGTGAGACAGGGTCTTGCTCTGTCGCCCAGGCTGGAGTGCAGTGGGACAATCTCGGCTCACTGCAACCTCTGCCTCCCAGGTTCAAATGATTCTCGTGCCTCAGCCTTCCGAGTAGCTGGGACTACAGGTGTGTGCCACCACACCCAGCTTATTTTTGTATTTTTTTTTTTTTGTAGAGACAGGGTTTTGCCATGTTGGCTAGGCTGGGCTCGAACTCCTAACCTCAAGTGATTCGCCCGCCTCGGCCTCCCAAGTTTCTGGGATTGCAGGCATGAGCCACCGCTCCTAGCGAAATCTAATGCTTTTTTAACTGTCAGCTTTTCCTTTTTTCTTTTATTTTTACTGTAATTTGTATCATTATATTGTATTTTTTTTTACACGTTACACCTTGCTGGACTTAAGGTTTTTCAAGGCCAGTAACTAATCTGTTTTAGTATTTCTACTCTAGCATGGAACCAAGCACCTGGTAGTCGCTTAAATGTTTACTTAAGGAATAGCCATCACTCTCCTATGACCAAAGCATATAACCTTGAGGCCAGGTTTATCCCAGCAAGAAACGTTATCTTTTATGCATTTTTTATGCCAAATAACAACATATGTTTCAGCAGTTTGATATTTTCACTTTCTATTTTTGCCCCCAAAGAGGTAAAAAGCCTTATTTAAGAGGCCTTCAGTATAATCCACGTTTGGCTGTTTTGACTAAAGAATAACTGAGTAAATTTAGGATTTTCCCCAGCGCCTTCTTGAAAATGACTACTTGGATCATGTAATCTTTTAAAGTGTATTAATATGGGGAAATTAATACTCTGCAGAAGCAAATGGCCTCATGGTATGTGGCATGTGGTGAAGCCTGACCTTAAAGGAAATACTGTGCAGACACAGACTTTAGTTATCACTTATGAGTTCAGGTACTTAGCTATATGTAGAGAAAATATTTAATTTCAAGTTCAACTGACATATTTCAAGGAGCTAATCCATTTTATGACAAAGCAAGGGAAATTGAAATATGCACCTTGCAGGCTGAAGTTAATACATCTGATTTTAGTTTAACGGGATGTTTCCTATTTTTAGTAAGACCAGAAAAGTTTTATATGAAATTCCATTTCAAATTCTGGGCCTGCCACTTATATCAATTAAGTTGGCACTCTCCCTTTGATTGAAATATGCTTCTCATCTTCCTATCCATATTGCCACCCGGGGGCATAACATAACTTGCATAACCAATGCTAAAATAGCTGTGGATTTTAAGGTTTGAAACTTAAAAGCTGAAAATTTTTAAATAATAGTAACAACTCAAAAAAAAGAAAAGTGTCAGAATTTAGAGATAATCTGTTTAAAGTTGAAATAGGTTCTAAATAATATCATAAGATTATTTTAAAATTTTGCTAAAAGGATGACTCATCTCAAGTCTCCAATTCTGACCTTATGTACATTATCTTTTAAAAATTGTTTCTTGGCCAGGTGCAGTGGCTCACGCCTGTAATCCCAACACTTTGGGAAGCTGAGGCGGGTGGATCACGAGGTCAGGAGATCGAGACCATCCTGACTAACATGGTGAAATCCCATCTCTACTAAAAATACAAAAAATTAGCAGGGCATGGTGGCACGCCCCTGTAGTATATGTGTATATGTATACACACATATATATATACACATATATATACACGTATATAAGTAATCTTTAAAAGATGTGTGTATATATATATATATTTTTTTTGTCTAAATCATCCTCTTAGTAATTGGTTCAGGATTTCTAGTTCAGATTCTGTGCAACTCTTAAAATTGAATTTTTCTGAGACAAGAATTTGAGATTTCATAAAACAAGCAAGTCTTTTAGGAAATGAACCTAGAATATCACCTGGGATTCTCAGTGTAACATTCTTTTCTTCTGGTAATCTTATAAAGTAAGTTCCTACCACCACCAACCTCTAATCCATTCTTACTGCCATGACATAGAACTTTCTAAAATACAAACTTGATCGTCTCTCCCCACTGCTCTACAAATCTTTGATGCTAACCCATAATACTTTAAAGGGCAATATTTTGATGGAGACCATATAGTGTGGTATGGCAGTTCTCAAAGTGTGTAAAATTTTCCTGGGAAACTTGTTAAATATGCCACACCCCCCAGAGATTTGATTTGGTGGGTTTCTGGGGTTCTACACATGAAACAAGCATACTAAATGATTCCAATAACAATAATCCTAGGCGATTATTTTAAGAACTGCTGTGTGACTAGGAACATACACTAGAATAAGTCCTCACACTACTTCTAGTATAACAAATACAGGAATAACAAATACAGTTGAGGGCTGAACAATGTGAGAGATAACGGCACCATCCCTCCTTACAGTGGAAAATCCACGTATAACACTTGACTCTCCCGAAAATTACTAAAAGCCTACTATTGACTGACCAATAACCTAAACAGTCAATTAACACATATTTTGTATATTTATCATATAGTATATTCTTAACAATAAAACTAGAGAACTGAAAATGTTAAAAAATCTTAAGGAAGAGAAAATACATTTATTATTTATTAAGTGGAATTGGATCATCACAAAGGTCTTCATCCTCATCTTCATTTTGAGCAGGCTGAGGAAGAGGAGGAAGAGGAGGAGTTGGTATGGCTGTCTCAGGGGAGGCAGAGGCAGAAGAGGTGGATGGGGTGAAAAGGGAGGCAGGTAATCTTGGTGTAACTTTTATTGAAAGAGATCCATGTATAAATGGTCCTGTGAAGTTTGGCCCCACGTTGTTCAATGGTCAAGTGTGTATCTCAAGCATGAAAACACTGAGTGAATTCTGGAGAACAATTAGCAAAGTGCCTGCCACACATCAAACACTCAAATGGTAGCTGATGCTGTTAAAGACAGATATATCTGTTAGACTGCTCTGGGGCCAATTTGATATGTTTTATATCTTCTGCACTACTTCTGTCATAATTCTTTATACCTACCTAGCAGTGAATAAATATTTGCTGAATTAAAGAATATATCTGCATATCCAAAATGGGCACAAGACCCTAAAGCAAGGAGTTTTCAGGAAAAGAAGTCAGCCTTGTATTTTTAGTGCAAAGTACAAGGATCATGACAGTTTTATCCTACCAGGGGAAAAAAGAATCAGGTATGCTCATTTTTAAAAGTTGCAAATTTCGCTTGGCTCCACTGGGTGTCACTGCTAACTCGTCTTTCCTGTTTGAGTATAGGTGTAAGGATTGCAGGACATTAGAAGGAGGATTTTCAAACCTCAGTATTTATCAGAATCACCTGGAGGACTAAAATGGCTTATTGCCCCAGAGATTCTGATTCTGTAGGTCTAGAGTGGGGCTCTATAATTTGCATTTCAATCAAGTTCCCAGGTGAAGCTGATGCTGTTGGTTCAGGGATCAACATTTAGAGAAGCACTGCCTTAGAGAAATCTAACCATAACTGGGGTCAGGTTCTTCACAGGTCTTCTATAGCAATGCTTCTTACATTTTGACATGCTTACAAGTCACCTGGAAATCCTGTTAAAATAAAGAGTCTGATTCAGTAAGTTGGGGTGGAGCCTGCGATCCTGCATTTCTAAAAATCTCATAGGTGGCGCTGAGGCTGCTGGACCACAAACCACACTTTGAATAGCCTTCCTGCTTCTCGTCATTGATTCTACCTTCACGTCACCAAGTTCTCTACCCTTCAAGACTGAGGTGATGAGAGATATAAAATGCTTGGCACAGCACCCAGTGCATGGTCAAGCACATTATATGTGTTAGCAATTATTATGTGGAGGTATTTAGTACAATTGTTCAGAATGTGGAGTTTTGAGAGACAGACATTTGAATTCCATGTTTGCAACTTACCAGCTTTGTAAACTGGGGCATGAAACAGAATGGCATTGAGGCTTAGGCTCCTTATTTTCAAATTGAGGAGTTTAGTAGTCTTTACTTCACAAGACTGTTGTAAGGATTAAATCAGATAATAAATGTAAACTACTTGGCACACTTTGGAAATGGCTATTATTGCTAGTAAAACCGAAGATATAAAGTGACAAAAATGGCTGCAACAGGTGTTACGTGAGCTTTTACTGTTTGAAAGAGATAGACTCTACCCAGAAGAAAAAAATCACATGGCACCCATTAGAATACTAATGTTCGTTTATTGCTAACAGTTGTATCACCCGTCAAAGGAGAAAGGACTCAGAAAGTACTGAGAAATTTACAGCCATCATTTAAAACTAGATTTGTAGAAAAAAAAGAGTTACAGAAACAATATCTTTTCAAAAGTTTTTAGAAAGAAATTGCATTTTACCAGGGAGGGCAAATGTATTCTTATATAATCAGGACAACTTTATATCTGTGCTCTTTCAAGCCAGAGATTATAATTCATTTTGTACCTACAGAACTTAGCATATAATAGAATCAAAATAATATGTGCTGAACAAATGCATGAAGAAACCCTACCATATTCAAAGAAATAATAGGCTGTCTTCCGTTAGTTTATCCCTTTAACTTACTCTGTTTTTCTTAGATGAGTTCCTTTTGTCCTCTTACTATCCCAGTTTTAGCACTAAACAACCCACATTTAAGGAAATCCCTCAGTTCAGGGCAAACCAGGATGGTTGATCTCTCTGGACATGTGGTCTACATGAAGCTCCTATTTGGCCCAACCCTCCTCTTATACCCATGGTTAGGCTTCTTCTACTTTCACGGTATTTACGGCTGGTCTTCTTCCCTCAATAACTTAATAGATATTTACTAAGGGTGCACTACACACAGGCCCAATCCGAGTGGGTTGGAAGAAGTCAATGTGAAGAAGAAACTCCTGCTCTCAAGAAGTATCCATGGACAATGTAAACTCTTAATGACTCTCTCTTCATCCAGGTGTTATTAGTCTTTCTTTTGGCCAAAATCCCTGTATCTATTGCTATGTAACAAATTACTCCAACTCTTAGCAACTTAAAACAAAAAGTGTTTATTATCTCACACAATTTCTGAGGGTCAAGGAATATAGGAGTAGCTTGGCTGGCTGGTCCTGGCTTAGGGACTTTCTTGAGGTTGCAGTTAATCTGGCCTCCAGGGCTGCAGTCATCTGAAGTGTTGATTAGGGATAGAAGATCTGCTTCCAAGATGGCTCAATCCAATGACTTTTGGCAAGGGCCTCAGTTCCTGCTGCCTCTTATCAGGAGCCTCAGTTCCTTACCACACAGGCTTCATACAGCTGTTCGATATGGTAGCTGGCTTCCCCAATCATCAGCTAAAGCAAATGATTGCAGATAGAGATAGGAGAGAGAGAGAGAGAAAATGAGAGAGTGCAACCAAGATGGAAGCCACAATGTCTTTTATAACCTTATCTTGGAAATGATATACCATCACTTCTTCCATGTTCTACTCTTCACACAGACCAACTATGGTACAATGTGTATGTTTTGGGGAACTTCATAAAAGCATATATACCAAGAGGCAGTGCTCTTTGGCAGCCATCTTGTGGAGTTGGCTACCATGCTCCCCAATCCCTGTACTAGAGACTGGAACTTCTATACCCCTACCACCAGCATGTAGACAATGTTTTAAGGTAATATAAAATTAGGGAATTATTCCTTTGATTGGTCTGCTCACACTGCTGAATATATCTTCTCAACACACTAGTGCATCTCTTACAACATACCTTTTTCTTGACTGGAACGTTATACTTGCCTAATGTGATCACAGCACGACTTAGTAGATGAGGCACTCATTATCTCCTGTGAAACAGATGGGAAACTTTGGCTCAAAGAGGTTCTTAGTGGCAACCAGTTGATTCACTTGCCCAAAAACCTAAAACGGCTGCCAATGTCGTCATTAGTTCAAGTCTGAACTACTTAGTTGGCATTCAAGTCCTCTTTAAACTGGGCCTATATTTTTTTCATCAGATGTTTCCTCATTGACTTCAACATACATTAGAACAATATCATGAGTTGCTTGCTTCCAAATAGGATCTGACCTTCTTCCAACTTTTAATAAAGAAATCAGACATTTATTAGCCACATATCCAGAATTCAGGGACCCATATTCTAAACTCTACAAGCCAGGTGCAATTCCCAAGATTTAATCTGAAAATTTTGGGAAGCCCAATTTAGCTCTTTTACTCAGACTCCTATATAAGAAAGACAAATATGAATCTTTCTCACTCTCATTTCTATTGTAGCAGTCTGAGATTTACCACCAGCTTCCTTGCACTATGTATGTCTTTGTTCATTGCAATTTTTCTTTGAGGACTCAAGACCAGCCTATTTTACACTAGTTCCAATGATTTGACAGGTATAAACTATGTCCAAAAGAGTTAACTTTCCTCCCAAAAGTGACTGCAGAATAAGCTAGGCCTTCCAAGTCAGCCCTGCTTCCATCAACCCAAGGAGGCATGTTGCCTGAAAGTCTTCATAATAGGTGATTGGCAAGTAAGGTTAGGTATCATTGCTGCAGTGAAAGAGGGTTAGGAATTAAGGTCCAGACCTTTAATTGCCCATGGTGAAGTTTTCCCTAACTCTTCTAGCTAAAATTATTCCTCATTTTCTATTTTCCCTGAGGTCCCCATCCTTTTTTTTTTTTTTTTTTTTTTCCTAGTTAAAAGGAAATTTCTAAGAAATGATAGACATCTGACATGCGGTCTCAGTCCAGAAATTCAGATACAACAGAAGTGAAGTCTACACATTAATTGATACTCTACCAAGCCACAGTAACCAGCACTGTTTTCAATGGAATAAAAGCTCTATTATCTACTTCATCTGTCATTAGCTAGTCAAATATTCCTATTCTGGAAGTAAATCTTCAGAATGTCAAAGGGACTGTTTAGTTTTGAATTTAAAAAAAATTGATTGAAACATTTAATAATCAAAATCTTTACATAATGATTGGATTTAAAAACATTTCTGTTTTCTTTTAAGATAGGTATATTTCAGAATTATACAAGACTACCACATTGTGAATAATAATAAACATCTGTGTGCTATTACCTCACTTAAAGAAGTAAACATTAGCAATGCAATCGAAGCCCTTTCTACAGCCCTCCACAATTACAAGCCCCTTCACTGCTCTCGGGTAAACAGTATCCTGAAATATAAATTCATTATTCCCATGAATTTTTTTAGAATTTTACTGACTCTATGAAGTAACTCTACCCATATATAGCATCGTTTGCATGTTTTAAACTTTGAATGGTTTGCTTTGTATATTCTCCAACTTGCTGTTTTTGCTCAACGGGAGCAAGTTAAGAATGAGGACTTTGTTTTGTTCACTGCTATATCCAGAGAACCTAGAAAAGTGCCTGACATATAGGAGGAACTCAAATACTTCTTGAATAAATAAGCATTATATTTGTGACCAATTTTCCTACGTATATCTGCAGCTCCTCCTGTCTCATTTTTACTTCTGAATGGTATTTCAGTGCATGGCTATGCTACATACTCCTCTTGAAAGACGTTTAGGTTGATTTTATCTTTCTTTTTTTTCTTGCTATTATAAACATGCTGTGCACTATGAAAATTTGTTTAAAATTTTTTTTTGTACATACATGGTAAAGTTTCTCTGAGATATATGCCGAAGAGTAGAATTATGGGGTCTCCAAAGTGGTTTGCCAAATTTTACATTAGCAGCACCAGCAGCATTTGTGTGTACCAGTTACTTCCTATCTTTGTCATCACTGGGATAATGAGACTTCTTAATGTTTGCCAATGTGATGGATGTGAAATTATATTGCTCTGCAGGTTTCCTTTTTGTTTGTCTGTTTACTAGTGAGGATAAACATCTTTTTATATGTTTATCGGCCATTTACATTTCTTCATTGGTGAATTACCTGTTTATTTATTTATTTATTCGGCCATTTTTCTACTGGGTTACTTATTTCTTTCCTTACTGCTTTCAAGGATATATATTTTTTAATTCTGGATACTATCCTTTGTCAGTTGCATGCTTTGCAAATGTCTTCTATTTGTGGTTTGTCTTTTTTCTTTCTTCTCCCACAGCACTTAAAAAAAAAACTTTCATCATAATACTTATTCCACTGAATATTAACTTTTTAATGCACTAAAACCATTACATCATTAAAAAGTTTAGTCTTCTAGACTGTGAGGTTCTGGAAGGCAAACTATGTGTTATTCATGATTGAGGGCCTAGCACCATGCCTTGTACATATTGGGGCCCACTTAATGCTTTTTTATTTTATTTTTCTTTTTTGAGACAAGGTCTTGCTCTGTCACTCAGGCTGGAGTGCAATGGACAATCACAGCTCACTTCAGCCTGGACCTCTTGGGCTCGAGCAATCCTCCCGCAGCCTCCTGAGCAGCTGGGACTATAGGCAGGTGCAACCACATCCACCTATTTTTTTTTCTTTGTAGAGACAGTGTCTCACTATGTTGCCCAGGCTGGTCTTGAATTCTTGCACTCAAGTGATCCTCTTGCCTCAGCCTCTCAAAGTGCCGGGATTACAGGCGTGAGCCGCTGTGCCCTGCTGATTTTGATTTTTGAAATAGATAGGATTTTTTTCCTCAGACAAAGCAAAAAGCAGTTGCTAGGGGCTAGGGCAGGGGTTTGCAAAGCACAGCCCATGTGTCAAAACAGCCCACTACCTACTTTGTAAATAAAGTTTTATTGAAACGCAGCTATGATCATTTGCTTACATTTTATCTGTGGCTGCTATCCTGCTATAACAGCAGAGTTCAGTAGCTATAACAGAAACCATATGGACCACAAATCCAAATATATTTGCTATCTGGCCCTTTACAAAGGAAGGTTGCCATTCCTGGACTAGTAAGTAAAGGTGAATGCACACAGAAGCATGCTACTATGTTCAATTTTGAAAAGAAAAGTATACCTGATCTCTTAACATGGTCTTAACATCTACCAGCCTGCTTATTTTGCAGCTCCTGACCTCATCCTATCTTAAAAAGAATGAGTAACAACATGTATAGAATATTTGAAAATAACCTAAATTAATTTAGGCCCTAAATAATGCTGTCAGTCCCCAAATAATGTCATCATTCTATCTTGAATTCACGAATACAGAAATGAATCTTATTTCATAAGAATGTCTACCAAAAACTGACTCCTGGATCATCAATTATTTAAGGACAGAAGGAGTGTGTTTGAATTTTTTTGTAACCCCGAGTCCCACCCAACCTTATTCAGTGTTCTGCTCACTGAGGTCACTCTATAAATGTTGATTTGTGACTGCTGATATTGTAATGCATTATTTACCTGCTTGCATTTTGTAAAAAATAATTGGGACAGACAGAGAGGGACTAGGACACGGGTAGAGAGGCATAGAGAAGGCAGAGACAGAGGGAAGCAATGAGGAAAGATGACCCTAAAAGCATTTGCTAATTTACAACTTCTGGAGCTGCTGAAACTGCTTTCAAAATTTGCAGCCTTTGACATTTTTGCAATTTTTCCATGTTCCTGCTGCTGTTCCAGTACCACAGATAAGAAACCCTCAACTCTTGCTCTGTTCTGGAATAATGAGATTGGAAAAAAAAGATCTTTTTCATCTTTTCAACATTAAAAAGAAAAAAAACTAGTCAAAGCCCAGCAGTTCAACAAATATTACTCATGTCATTGGCAAGAAGAAAAGGAGACTTTTGAATTAAAAAAAAAAAAAGGAAAAGACGAACACAGGAGGCATTGTTTGCATATCAGAAAAATTAATCTACATAGGAAAGTGTAAGAGCCTGCAATTCAGAAAGCAAAGAATTAGGACAGCCCAGCTGAGAATAATTTTCTAGCCAGTTAATTTAATTGCATAAATCATTCCTTTGTTAGCAATAAAGAGATATAATTAAAATGAGATTGCCTCTAGTTTCTATTCTCTAGAAACTAAAGGAATTGATTTTGGGCAAAGCATTCTTCCAAATACCAGATCGGCAAATTACATTTACCTTTTTAGAAAAGCTAAATTATTTTGCCGTAATATCATGGTGGGTTTAATTAATTATAGATCTGCCATACGATCTTAAAGAAATAATTTATTTAATGTCCTTAGAACAGAAGTTTGCAATCATGTGTGTATCCCTTTGGTAGATGGTGTGCAGATTTTTACTAACAGGTCAGAAGTTTAACAGGCAGCTGTCAGGAGAAATTTGAGGCAGTATAACGATTGTTTGGGGTTTTGGTTCGCTGTCCTTGTTTAAAATAAAAAACGCCACTACTTAGTATTGCATAATTTAACTGAACTCATTTAGATTGGCTTTATTCTAAAATTACTACTGGTAATTATTTGCTGTCTTTGAACCTTTGGGATTTAAAGAGCCTATAATTGTCTATTAAATAGAGGGAAATCAGATCAAAGAGGGATGCAAAAAGTCTTCTACTATAAAGCACAGGTCTGCTGATCAGTCAATTGAATGTCAGAGAGAATTGCAAGCTGTGACAGAGAAGTGGCTCATTTTTATGGTAATGAATTTGAATTTTTAAAAATGTACTAAACTACACTTGCTTGCTCTAGATTTTTGAAGTTCATTGGCATTACTTGGCAACAGAGATTTATATGGTGGTGGGAGGGATCCCACCAGCCTTCAGAGAGCTTGAGCTCAGAGAAAACCATGCCCCGCACAATGGCTGCAGTTCTCATACTGCATCTGAGCTCAGAGGGGCAGGTGACGCTCTTCCCATTTCATGGATGTGATTGTAAAATGTCCAGATTCATTTTTGTACTAGACAAAATGTTTGGTGTGGCTGTTAGAGGTTTACATTTATTGACTTTTGAGAATGACAAGTACACTTTATCATTTATCCGTATTCCTGAGGCTCATGAGAAGGCAGCCAAAAGAGAAAACTAGCTCAAAACTCAGAAGAAATTAGGTCTTTCTGGCATGATTGCTGCTGCTCAGTGAGGATCTCTTACTAAAGGAGCTAGACAATAAGGACAGACACTTCCTAATTCCAAAATTGCTCCACAGGACAGAACAGATGGGTCTGACCTTCCTCTGCTTAAAAAGTCAGCAGAATATTCCAGTCTATGTTGGGCAATAGTTGCTCTGAACATCTTTTTGGTAGGTCCTGCTATAGCAGGGTCTAGCCCTTCGAGCCCCAAATCTCTGTAGACTATTCACCTAATGCCATGACATTCACTCTTACATTCTCTCTCATGGCTGACTGTGTGAGCTCTTCAGCTGTCTGGCTGGTCCTTCATTAACCCTTTTGGTGTGTTCAAAGGTGGCATTATTGCCTTCCCTTTATTTAATCCTGTGTGACTTGAGTAGGCTATTAGTACAGCACAAATAACTGAAAATTTATGCCGAGGTTAATCAACAAATGTCCTGATTTATTTGGAAAGTCTGGACTGGAAATGTCATGTGAAAGGCAGAGTTAGTTGTTAATATGTTGGCTTCAGCCAGAATGGTTAAAACTAAATAACATCGCATTGTTAGGATTAGAAACAACTCTTCACCCCAGAGAAATTTCAACCTTATCAGCTGGTTATGAATAACTTCTGCTAATTAATAATGCCAACCTTAGGCAATTTGGGTCCTGCTTCTATATACAGTTGGCACTTGAACAACAGGGGTCTGACCTGCATATATCCACTTAGGTGAAGATTTTCTTCTGCCTCTGCCACCCCTGAGACAGCAAGATCAGGTCCTTCTCTTTATTCTCCTCCTCAGCCTACTCAGCATGAAGATGAGGATGAGAACCTTTATGATGATCCAATTCCACTTAATAAATAGTAAATATATTTTCTTTTCCTTATGATTTTCTTAAGAACATTTTCTTTTATCTAGCCTACTTCACTGTAAGAATACAGTATATAATGCCTATAACATATTAAATATGTGTCAACCTGCTATTTATGTTATGGGTAAGGCTTCTGGTCAACAGTACGCTTTTAGTAGTTAAGTCTTGAGGGAGTCAAAAGTTAGACACGGATTTTTGACTATGTGGGGTGTCAGCTGCCCTAACCCTCATGCTGTCCAAAAGTCAACTGTGTTGTTTTTCTTATTGTTTTTCTTTATCCACATCAATCAGACGGAGACCTCAGCCAGCCCCATCAAAAACATGGTTTTGCTTGTACTTTCTATTCAATAAGTTTATTCATGGGTAGTGCAAATAATGTTACTAATTCACTGGGTAAGTCAACGGATATCCCAAGATGTAATGCCCAGTCTCATGTACTTGAAATGCAATGCCTGACTTGAAGATATATCTAGAAGTGTATACTAGTGCCACCAGGGTAACAAGAACACTCAGGATCTCATGAATACTTGCTCTGTTTCTGGATCCTCATGACATTCATTCTCAAAAAACAGAACTTGTCATATCCATTAACCTAAATTACAGGTAAGAGATCTTTGGGCTAGAGAAGTTTAATGTCACATGTTTACCCAGCTACAGGGAAAAAGTTACCAGCAGTTCCTGAAAGCAGTCTCTGGCTTTCCTACTTAGAACTTAAATTCCTATTCAGCTACCTGATCTGGACCAGGAGGTAGTGAGCTGACATTTAGTTAAATTATTTTGTATCAGTGCCTTATCAAGCTTTCGGTACTGTAGTATTTGAAAACAGGTTCAAAATACCCACCAGGCCACAAATATTTTATGAACCCTAGAGAGTTTTAAGGGCCTTATCCTTGTGAGTACTGGTAAGGGTTAGCATAATTACTTGAAACTACCTGTCTCTGTCCTAGGGTTAGGAATGTGGCCTATAACCTTGTATCATCATCTTTTCTCCATAGTAACCATTTTCACCACTCTCTCTTCCATGTCTCACAGTATCCTTTACCTATCTCTTCATATACCGCAGTGTGCTACTATTAATTTCCTATCTGAATGACTCTACCACTGTCTGTGAGCTTCTTGGGCTCAGGAATAAAAGCCCATTCAATGTTTGATGCAGTCCCTCACACAAAGGTACTCAATTTCTCTTTATTGTTGTTATTCATCAAAATGGGGGGAAATCCTCATATCCTTGTTATCCTATTCACATACTTGGCCTACTATACACATTTCTTATCTAGAGGTATGATTAATGTGTTATACCTTGCCTAACGCAGGACCTGTTGCATGCTTGGTATTTAATAACTTTTGTAAGATGAAAGTCACCATGCACTAGACAGGTATTTTAACAACTGCCAAGAGATGTGTTTAGAGGATGTCTAGTGTGCATAATATCAAGCATGGAAAACTGTCATACTCCTGAGCAGCCAGAATCTAGTCCTCCTTAGGGCTGTATTCAAGGCTCTATTTTCATAATTCACACTCTCCCTTGGCTTTAATTATCTGCTCTTCTGATAACTCTCAAGTCCATCTATCCAACCCAGACTTTTCTTTAGAGCCCCACACCCATGTATCTGACTGCCTTCTGGGTACCCCAGTTGGGTGTACTATAGGCATCTCAAACTCAATTCTTCCTAAATAGAACTCATCATTTTCATCTCCTCTTCAAAGCAAATATTACCACCAGCCCACCCAGTTGCACATGATAGAAAAGAAAAAAAGCCTTCGCTCATCCCTCTCTCCCTTAACCTCCACAACAATTCAAGCAACACACCTGTCAACTCTCTTCTATAATTGTTTGGCCCAGTTCTTTTTCTCCATTCCTCAGACTCACCCACCAGATACTGTTTTGTTCCTCTCCAATCCAGATTCTACAACAAAACCAAAATAATCACTATTTTAATAAAATATTACTCCGTTGCTGAAAAGTCTCTACTGTTTTCCCATTGCCTTTAGGATAAAGCCAAAACTCTTAACATGGCTTTCAAAGCTCTTGAAAACTTCTTTGTCTCATGACATTCTTGCCGTTCCAAACCTTAATTTGGCTGCTGCTTCTCAACATGGAGCCCTCACCACCATGTTACCTCCTCAAAGACATGTTCCCTTACTACCTTGGCTAAAGGCTAGCTAAAGCAGCCCTACCCCAAAACCACTCAGTTTCTATCTCATTACCTTATATTTTAAAAATGAACTTGTCAATACATTGGGTATCTTATTAATACTTCCCTATTTGTTGTCTGTCTTCCTCCACTAGGATTTAAGCTCCTCCTCAATGTATATAATACTCAAAGCTGTACCTCCAGATTGTAGAACAATGCTTGGCATGTAGTAGGCACTCCATAGATATTTGTGGATCTACTGAAGGCTCCTTTATATTCTTGTCATTTCCACAGTTATGTCATCCTCTACGTCTCTCTTTAAGGACCTTTGCACATGCTGTTTCATACATCCCTTTTCTACACTATTCTTTTAAGCTTGCTAAATACTATTCAGCATAATTATCATTTCTTCCAAAAAGTCTTTCCTAACCTCAGTTGAGTCCCTCTGTGGCATTCTCACATGTTATCTTGATCATTTTCTATCAAGAGCATTTGACACTGTTGGAATTATTGTATACATAGCTCACTTCCACACTAGACTTCCACATTTTTTAGTTGTTCACAGTTATGTTCTCAGGGCCTAGTATCGTGCTTGGCGCATAACAGGTGCTCAATGATAATTTGTGGAGGAATGAATGGATGAAATGTGTTTCAGAAACAGTGTTTCCGTTCTGTGGGGAATTTATTTTCAAATCAGACTCTAATAAATACTTCCTCCCCAAAAGGTGAGAAACACCCTCCTCTCACCCTGGCGTATAGATCCAGTGGGGAAGAATGCTGATTGCACAGGCAGTGAGGATTAGAAAGCTGAGCTGTAGCACCAAGCAGACAAATAGATAAGCTATTCCTAATGTGGTAAGTAATTAGCACACATTTGGCAGAGTGTATTGGAAGGAGCAAACCTCCTTAGCAGTATACTTGGAAAACACTCAGGACTTAAAGCTGAGAAAAAAACAAGGAGCAGTTGCAAATAGATACTAAGAAAAATCTTTACATAGTAATAAAGACCTTGAAACATGGAAACATCATCTCGGAGAGATAAGTATGGGACAAGAACAGAATGTAATATGTAGCAGAATCTCCAAAATTAGGACTAGACGGAAGAAGAAAACTCTGGCTGTTTCTACAACCGAGATTATTTTTCTCCTGTCTTAACCAATCTAAAAAAATGTTTTTTTCTAATTTTTTAATGAGGAAGGAATTGAAGATTAGTGTACAAATTCTATTTTATCATTGCTCTAGTTGATGTATAGGGAGTTCTTCCTAAGTTAGTTATATTCCTTAAAGTGAACATTTTCATTGGCAGTTCATACTTTTGTGTTTTTATGAAGTCCTGATTTTTTTAAACTCCTACTTTGGCCTCCCAAAGTGTGGGGATTACAGGTGTGAACCACCATGCTCAATTGTACATTTGGACTGGATAGCTGCCAGCAGTCAAAATGTTGGCTCTCAAATTAGTTAATTTGTAGTTTGGTCTAAAGAAGTTTATTTCTCTCTGGGTATGCTACCTAAAATTCCATGGACTCATTTGGAAGATTGTGAAATTCATCAAATGACTTGCCCAACCAAAGTATACTGGGGTGTCCTCATGGAAGAGAACCTACAAGGGGCTCAAGAAAGCAGGAGTTCTGCCTTTGTTCTGCTATAACTATGCATGGTCTGATGGCTTACCTCACGTCTGTGTTCTCCCATGCGTATTAGTAGTCCTATAGTGTCTCTGTAAAGAAGGACTTTGTGATCTTAGCAAAGCCTTAAAATTAGGGTTGGCAAATAAAATACAGCAAATAAACAAATATAAGTTTAGGGCATGCTTATACTAAAAAGTTATTCACCATTTATCTGAAATTCAAATTTAACTGGGCATCCTGTATTTTTTATTTGCTAAATCTAGCAATGACAATTAAAATTAATTTATCATTAAAAGAAAAATTCCATTTCTCTCAGTTCTCTGCCCATCATGATAAAAAGCCAAAAAAAAAACTTGCAGAAGGAAGTAAAAAAAAAAATTTCAGTGGTGTCAATTACTTTTTCATGCAACATAAATGTTTAATTACTGAGACTTCCTTTTCTCTTCCTTCCTTCCTTCCTTTCTTCTTTCTTTTCTTTCTTTCTTTCTTTCTTTCTTTCTTTCTTTCTTTCTTTCTTTCTTCCTTTCTTTCTTTCTTTCTTTCCTTATCTTTCATCTATAACTCTTGCTCTTTCACCCAAGTGGGAGTGCAGTGGCACAATCACAGCTCACTGCAGGCTCAACCTCAATCTCCTGTGCTCAAGTGATTCTCCTGCCTTGGCTTTCCAAAGTGCTGGAATTACAGGCATGAGCTACCACACCCGACCTGAGACTTCTTAAAAATAGAAAAGAGTTGACAATCTACTGAGAGAGAAGGCATTTTGAAGCCAGTGATTGGATTTCCACACATTATCTTTTGTTGTTCATGTCTCCATTAGCATAGCAGTTAGAGTGTTTTGCTGCATTTATCTCCTTTGATAAAGTTAGGTGCTTATGAGGTTGTGAACTCAATTCTAAGGAGTATAGGTTAACTTCTGGTTTAGAAGCCAAACTACATTATACACCACAACACACTAGGGACAAAAGGGGCCCTTTGATAAGTCATAAACAACCAGCTGATTGATTGGTTCTAGGAATTTAAATATCTAGGCATTCATTTTAATTAAGCACTTCATTGGAAAACACATAACACAGACTACAGTCACTAGAACTGTGACAGCTATATTGCAATTTTATAGCCCAAAATTTAATCAGCAGGTGCTGATTAATCCTGCTCTAAAAATCTTCCATAGCAAGGCAGTTGCTCAGATTCTCTATGCTTCAAAAGGGGAAGGGGGGATAGTTGATGCTGCTGAGAAAATAGATGGCCAACCTTTTACTTTTGCTCCCTAGTTTTCTGGGAGTTTTGATTTCAGCTATAAGCAAATTCCCATCTTTAGCACCAGTGTTGACATGACCATAACAGTATGTTTAAGACCATAAAAGAGAACCCCATTTGAAAATTAGCCAGCTCTGAGTTTAAAGGGCTAGGTTTTCATAGCTAACTTTCAGTCAGTAAAACATAAGCTTCTCCCCAGCACAACCCCCAGCCCTCCCCATTTCCTTTCAGTTCTCTCCCCTCAAATTGCACAGGTTTCTCTCCTGGACCCATTCTATATTTTCTCACAGCTCCTCTCTGGGTCATCTCTACCTGTCATTATTTTAGCTCTTTGATTTTACTAAACAACATGTTGTTTCCCACACGTATGTTTGTCCTAGAATGCCCTCATCTTCCTTGGCTTAGTCAAATCCTCCTCATGCTTCTTTGAATGCCCAGACCAAATGTCATCCCCTCGAGAAGCTTTCTCTGTCATCCACCCCAGACTATGCCAAGTACCTCCTTCTGTGACCCCACAATTACTTTAATGTGTCTATATCACCTTGTTTATGTAGAGTGGGTAGACATTTTTACGTATTTATTTTTATCTGCTTATAAAAATAAAGCTTGCTTGTTTATAGAAAAGGTGAAAATAGAAAAGTATACAAAACAAAAAATTATCAATAATTCTACCATTCAGAATACAATGCCAATATTTTGGTGTATTATCTTCTAAACTTTTCTCTATGCATCCTATGATTGCTTAATTACAAAAATTCCCCCAATTTTCCATCCCTGCCTGTATTCTTGCCACTTGATATGTGACCTTGAAGCTCCCTCTATCGAGAGACAGAATCACTTCCCCCCACCCCTTTAGTTCTTCTTATGACTTGGTTTTGAAAATAGAATGTGGCATAAGTAAGTGATGGTGTGCCTATTCTGAGCCTTGCACATTTCTGCTCTCTTGAAGCCCAGATACACTATGAGCACAACCCCAAGCTAGCCTGCTAAAGAATAGATCATTTGAAGAATAGGTAAATCATCCCATCTGAGATCATTCTAGAGCAGCCCACTCTGAACTGCCCTGCCAGCTAAAATCAAAGATGCCCAAACAAGCCCAGCTGAGATAAACCTAGATGAGGAGAACTGCCCAGCTGAGCACAGCCTAAATTGCCTGCAGAATTATGAGTGAAATAAATGGTTTTTTGATGAATCATTAAGTTTTGGGGGAGGAGTATTTCGTTATGCAGCAATAGCTTACTAACGCCTATACATTTTTACATAGTAGAGGTTACACTGATTATAACAAGTTTGTGCCTTCTTTACTTGCTTTTTTTTATTTTTATTTTTTGTAGAAATGGGGTCTCACTATGGTGCCCAGGCTGGTCTTGAGCTCCTGCACTCAAGTGATCCTCCTTCCTTGAGCTCCCAAAGTGCTAAGATTACAGTCATGAGCCTCTGTGTCTAGCCTCTCTTAATTTTTAAATCATAATTATATGATCAAAAAATTATTGCCAAGTTTTATGTTTATCACTGCATGATAGTCTATCTTATGGATGTAGCATAAAGTTTTTACCATTTTTCTATTCTATATCTAGGTTGTTATAAAAATTATAATTATAGAGAGCACAGTGTAATGGGCATATTTAAACTAGAAATAGAATTATTGGGCCAATAGCCATAGAAACATTTTGAAGGTCTTTGATACATGTTGACAAATTCCTTTTCAGAAAGCTTACAAGTTTCTGCACTGTCACTAGTGCTGCCTCGGATGGATCATTTCACCACAGTCTTGCTGCAGTGAAGTATTAATTTTAAGTAAACTGTAAATCTTATGGTTAAAAAATCACCATTCCAGTTTTTATTTTTTGTAAGTAAAATTTGACTGATGCTCTTTTCTTATTCTATTTGATATGGTTTGGCTGTGTCCCCAACCAAATCTCATCTTGAATTGTAGCTCCCATAATCCCCATGTGTCAATTGGGAGGTAATTGAATCACGGGGGCGGATTTTTCCCATGCAGTTCTCATGATAGTGAGTAAGTCTCATGAGATCTGATGGTTTTATAAAGAGCAGTTCTCCTGCACACGCTCTCTTGCCTGCCGCCATGTAAGTTGTGACTTTGCTCCTCCTTGCCTTCTGCCGTGATTTTGAGGCCTACACAGCCATGTGGAACTGTAAATCTATTAAATCTCTTTTTCTTTATAAACTACCCAGTCTTGGGTATGTCTTTATTAGCAGCATAAGAACAAACTAATACACTATTTGTATTTATTCTTTTGTGAATATCTCTTCATGCACATTGTTAATTTTTCTTTTCCTCTTTCTTTTCAGTAGTTGTGCTTTGATTTGCATGTTCTCTATATTAATAGCATATATTACCAATATTTACTATTTACTTAATGACTACTAAGAAGTAAGCACATCACATAAAGAATCTCTTCTAAATCTATGCAACAATTTTTTCAAGGTAAGTTCTAGTATTCTCCTATTTACAGATGAGAAAACTGAAGCCTAAAGAAGTTCAGTATCCTGTCCAAGGTTATACATGGAAGACTCAGGTTCCAGAGTCTGGCTCTTCCTTTTGGATACTGTTACTTCACTTTCTCTATCACAATTTTGCAAGAATTTTTTTTCCCCTAACTTGTCAGTTATCATATTACAGAAAGATTATCTCTTCATAGGTTCATGTGTCTTTCCCACTAGCTAGATTGTAAACTTCTTATGGTTGAAATAAATCACTGTATCACTTGCATCTTACGTGGTGCCCAGACAAAATATATATTCCATAAATATTTGTCAAACTGAATTATTTGCTCTCATGTTGATACCGATATCTTGGCGGCCAAATTCTTTGTCTGATGGACTATTATATACATTATGATGTTCTTTTACCCCAATTAGATGTTATAAAATAAACAGGCTAATTACATTAGATCATCTTACTTGGTCAATTTATGTTTTCCACAAGTAGATAGCAATGATTCATGGTTCATAATCATGATTGAAAACAACTATCACTGGGTTCCATCATCCTCCAAAATGATAAGATCCTGGATAACCTGGGTAGAAAATTATTCACAGCACTGTCCAATCCTATTCTTTGTTACTTGAATTTGGCCAAAAGTACAGAAGTTGTTGGTTATCAGTCCAACTGTTCCTTGAAAAATAGTTGTGGAAATAAACTAAATTTACTTACTGAAGTCAAGGTCCATGTACAACTTTCATGACCTTTCTTATATATTAGTCACTTTGAAAATAAGATCCAAATCTGTGCTTAAGAGGAAATTAAGTTTACATAACAATACATTGAACTAGTGATTCATTTTAGAGTTCTAGATTTGAAAGGCTGCATTATACAGTCTTAAAATTCACTGTAAATTGGCCCAGTTTTTAACTTTGTCACTTTTCTGAATGCCAGATTCTACCTGCTCCTTCTATGGAATAATAGGAATTCTATGGAATAATCAAAAAAGTTCTGATTAGATTCATAAAAGGAAGGCTTTCCAATCTGCATGTGTTCTGTTTGTGGGTACAGTTATATCTCCTTGGAAACAGGAAGGATGATGCCCATATATATTTGCACAATGAAATAGCTACTAGGTTAACAAATGAGTTCTCTTAGATGCTTACTAAAATTTGTGTGTATATGCTTTCTAAAGCAAATCAAAATTAAATAAGCAAGACTCTTTTCTTTCCTGGTGGGACCCCTAGCTACCTTGGGGACAGACTGACAGAACTGCTAGCTTCAGCCTAGGGATGAGTTGAAGTAGTCTGGAAATGCTGAGCAGTGCCTTTGCAGGAACGTGCAGCACCTGGCACTAGTATTTTAAAACTCTCTAGAGAGAGTCACCAGTTTTTTTTTAACAGCTGAGCAACAACTTGCTGGGCTCCAAACTAGGTCAGTGAACACAGAAGGTGAAAACTTTCTGTTAAGATCAATTTCTCATTATACTTAATAACAGTTTCAAAAACAAGGTAGGCGGTGGGTGGGGGGACATGCTGACAGTGAGGAATCCACTTTCTTAGACTCATACACACAGGATTTCTCAAACAAAAGAAGACCACCTGGCTTCAAAATTCCATAGTCTGTTTAATAATACCCCAATAATTTTTCATTTCTGTTTTACAGTAGAGGTTATCAACCACTACTCTAGTAGATTAAAATTCTCTAGCAACTATTTTTCTCTAAAAATGAATATAGGCTCAGAAACATGCAAATAGATAAGTAGTATAGCATAAGTAGCTTAAACATATCCAAGTATCCAAATGTATGTGAATTTATTGTATGGTAAATCTGAATTTTCAAAATATTAGGGAAAAAATAGTGTGAATACCAGAGGCCATTTACCTATTTTGAGGGGAGAAAAGCTAGATTCCTGTCTCATAGCCTGCATAAAAATAAATGCCAAAATAACAGCAAAAATATTAGAATTACAAAAATATTACAAAAGATCTTATGTTCTGTTCTTCATTAGTCCCACACATTTTCTTACATTTATTTATTTCTGGTTACCAAATACGTATTCAGTTGATGTGTATGAATAGGATATTCCTTTCAATTTAGCTTCCATGTGATTTGTTAATATCAAAGAAAGCTGTTTAATACTAATCTTGTATCCAGCCACTTTCAGTTCTTAGTAATTCTAACAGGTGTTTTAAGTTTTGTTTTTCGCTTTTTTTTTTTTCTGTTGCCCAGGTTGGAGTACAGTGGCGCGATCTTGGCTCACTGCAACCTCAGCCTCCCGGGTTCAAGTGATTCTCCTGCCTCAGCCTCCTGAGTAGCTGGGATTACGGGCATGTGCCACCAATGCCCAACTAATTTTCATATTTTCAGTAAAGATGTGATCTCACCATGTTGGCCAAGCTGGTCTCGAACTCCCACCCTCAGATGATCCACCCTACTTGGCCTCCCAAAGTGCTGGGATTCCAGGCGTAAGCCACTGCGCCTGGCCAGTTTTAAGTTTTGGTTGAATCTCTGATTAAATATGTGTATGCATATGCATATTCATGTATGTCTTTTGTTTGTTTTATTTAATTAGCCATAAACTCTAGAATTCTGTTTAACTAGTGATGACAGCAGGCATTTCTCCAGTTTCCATCTTTAAGTAAATATAGTCACTGCTTCAGCATGTAATTTTGTTTGTTATTGATTTTTATTTCAAACTCTTTATTGTTTTTAGGCATTTTTATTCTATTACTATTTTACTTAGAATTTTATGAATTGCTGTTTATTTTTATTAAATACGTATTTTACAATTATTGTTCAATTTTTTTTCTCTTTTAAGTAACTTAAATAGATTAAAGGTAAAAATGTACTGAATAGTAGCTTTGCTTGGGTTAAGCATTTAATAAAAATATGTAAGTAATATTTATTGCTATTTTTGATTTGACCTAGCCTTTTTGGAATAAGCTGTTACTTCATCATGATTAATTTTTTAAAAATGTCTTGTATGACTCTTTGCTAACGCAGTATTTGGATTTTTTTGTATCTAAATTTGTAAATGATATTGGTGTATAATTTCTATTTGTGATTGCTTTTACCTTTTCTAATATAATTCTTTGATGTTTCCAATATCCTCTATTATTGGTCTATTCAAATTTTCTATCTGATCTGGAATCAATTTTGATAATTTAAATTTTCCTGGAAATGTATATTTCATTTATATTTTTCAAACTAATTGTTATACTATATATTTAAATTTTCTTAAAAATTCTTTTAGTTTTAACTATATTTGTAATTACAACATTTTCTCATTTCTGAATTTGTGTATTTTTGTTCCTCTCTTTTTTTGTCTTTTATTTCCCCTTCAAATCAGTGTTTTTTCCTTCTTTTTGTCAAGTTGTTACAACTTTGTCATTGTGTTTTGTTATTTTTTGGCTTAATTGCATTGTTCTTAAGAGAGTTTTCGAGTCCATTTTCTTTGTGGTCAACTGCATGAATATATATTTGCCTTAGGTTATATACAAAGTTCTATATATCCATTAAAACAAATGTATTATTTATGTTAATTAAATTATTTCTGTATTTACTGATCATCTATCATGTTCTGGGCACTGTATGATGTGCCAAGTGCACAGTGGCACAAAAAGCATTCCTATTTATTGCTATATGATATTTATTGTATGGGATATAACACAGTTTGTTTATTGAGTCACCTCTTAATGGACATTTGGATTACCTCTAGCTTTTAGTATTATAAATAAAGATTCTATGAACTTTTGTGTTTAAGTTTTTGTGTGGAAGTGCGTTCTCATTTCTCTTGGGTAAATAATTAGAAGTGGAAAGTTTTAGTCTCATGGTAGCTATATTATATTAATCTTTATAGACAGTAGAAAATTGAATTTGGACTTTGGAACTAAAGGTGAATTTTGCCTTATAACAGTACAATGGAATCTTTATATAATCATGGATCCAACTGAGCTATAAAGTCTCATTTATGTTACTTTTTATGCTTTCTTATCATTTTTCTACTTAGAATATGTTTTCCTTGATAATTTTTACTCTCTGTTGTATATTTTCCAGAATATGAATATATTACAGGGTAATAGTACCATCAAGAGGTTCTACAAAAAGTAGTTTCTATCATTACATAAATTGAGAAAATGCTTCTTAGAGATTTACAATTCATACTCATATTTTAAGGACTATGAGAAGTCCTGCTTAAAACTACTCAGTGATTTCCCCTTGCTTTTAGACCAAATTCCAAATTCTTAACACAGTTCATGAACTCCTGCACTCTGGCCCCTACTAACCTCATGACACTCTGACTTGATTAGTTCAGTGAATGAGCCAAGTTCCTTCCTGCCTCAGGACTTCACACAAGTGATTCCTTCTGCCAGAGCTCTTTTCTCTATCTCCACACACCTGGATAATCTCTCATAATTCTTCTGGTTAACAAATTAGATATAGTATCATTACAGAAACCTAGAATATAGATCAAGTTCACATTCTAAACTCTTAGAGCATCCTGTGCTTTTCTTCTGTAGCACTGGTTACAATGACAATTCCATAGTTACATGTGTAATAATTTGATTTATGGCTGTTTTTGTAGCTGGAATATAAACTCCATAAAAGTAGGAACTTGTCTGTCTTGTTTCCAAAAGTCACCATATCTGCCTGTTTTAGACAAATAGTAGGCACTTCATAAATATGTATTGAGTGAATCAAGAAACCAAGTAATTTTATTTAACCCTACATTTCCTAAGCTTACTTGACATATTTCTTCCTAATTATCTTGCAGAATTAGTATTCAGTCAATAATGCTCTTAGGAATGGAGCTCTGTGTGTGTGTGTGTGTGTGTGTGTGTGTGTGTGTGTGGCTGGTAATTATCCTATTCACTCCCTTAATAAATATTTATTGGGTGTTGCTATGTGCTAGGCACTGTGCAAGGAATTCTTCTAGTCACTGAGAATTCAGCAGTTTCTAAGCCCAGAGGGTTTACCTTCAGCAATATTCAGCCAATAAATATTCAAAAGTAAATAATATATTAGTAATGAGTGCTGTGAAGACAAAAAAAAATAGATCAGGATAAGAAGATACGAAATGAAGGCTGAGCTTTAATTTAGAAAGGTGGTCAGAGAAGACCTCTCCCATAAAGTGACTTGTGAGTGAAGATCCAAAGATTCATAAAGCTGTACTTGCTGTCTAGGGGAAAGAGCATTCCAGATAGGGGAAAGAGAAATGGCAAAGTGCCTGCGGTGGGAACATGTGTAGAGATCTGAGTGCAGTTATAGCAAGAGAACAAATAGAGAGAATGGTTGGCCTTGAGGTCAGAGAAAGTGGAGAAGGGCACTAGGTTATGCAGGGATACAAAAGGCTTTGGATTAACTCTGAAGGATACGTGAAGACATTGAGCAGAGCAGGACTATAATACATATTTTAGAAAGGTTACTGGCTCTTGTGTGGAGAGCATCGGTAGAGGGAGGAAACTTATTAGGACTCTCTTGTAACAATCTAAACAAAGTAGACTAGGGTGTTAATGACACAGGTGATGAGAGATGGTGACATTCTGGATATATTAAATGTAGAAACACCAGGATTTGCTAATGGATTGCGTGTACAAGACTGGGAGCTTAGATTGTGGATGAGGAAACCTAAGTTTGATTTGATCATACCAAATTTGAGATGCCTGTAAGAAACCCAAATGAAGATGCAGACAAGGATCTGTAAGTTTAAAGTCAGAGGAGATGTCAGGTCTAGAGATATAAATTTAGAAGTCAACAGCCTACTGATACTATTTAAACTAGGGACTGGATGAGATCATCAAAGAAGTGAGTATAGATCAAAAAGAAAAAGAGTCTGAGGACTAAGCCTTTGGGACTTAAATGTTTTATCATCTATAGTAGTTAAAATTGAAAACCTCATTATATAAAAAGTAAAATGGACATCTTTTTCTTTTCTATCTCCTGGATATTTTATTGTATGAGAAAATTTTCTCTTCTCATTCATTTTTTGAAACATATCTTCAATAATTATTTAGATTGGTGTACGCTTCCAGCTTTTTCATCTTTTTATTTTATACTGATTCATTTATCAAGTAGTAGCACATGAACTAAAGTAAACATTTTCAGGATTGGTATTAGCCTTTTTATGTCTGTGAATATCTTTTTCTTAATATTTGAATTACAACTCCACTGAACATGGAATTCCTGAGTTACAGTTATTTTCTTTGTACTCAATAGTTACTGATCTATTATCTTCAGTAGTTAATGTTAAAAGCAGAAATCTGAGTCCATAGATATTTCTTACCATCTGTAGTCAACAGTTTATGTGTTTGTTGGCTTTTATTTACTTATTTGTAATTGTTGATGTTTGTTTGTTTGTTTCTTTTCTCTCTGACTAGATGCTCATTTTTTTTTTTCCTCATAAAACTCAAGAGTTTCCACAGTATATTCAGGTCTTCATTTCTGTAACGTTTTCAGATTTTAGCATTAAAGTTATACTTTCTCCATACAATTAATTATAGAACTTTCTATGCTTTTGTTGTTTCTTTATTGTTTATTGTGTTTTTCTACGTTTGTTATTTTTAAAGCTGTATTATTTACCTTCAATATTGTTTAAATTATATTGAAGGTAAATAATACAACTTTTTCTATTTTCCAAACACTTCTGTGGTGTGCAGGCCTATTTAAATTCTCTATTTCTTCTCAAGTAGTTTTTATTAATTTATATCTTATTAGTAAATTGTCTGTCTCTAGGTTTTCAAATGTGGCCCTACAGAGCTGCATGTTGTATTATTTTCTAATTTTCAGAATTTCTTCCTAATCTATAATTATGTTTCCTTTTCCTTTTGATTTTATACTTTTACTCTCTCTTTCTCTTTACTCCTTAAACAGAATTGTGAAGAGCCTATTTAATAGTTCTTTGAAATGAACAGTTTTTGGAGTTATTAATCTTTTCGAACATCTTTTGTTTTGATTAATTGTGATGTATTTATTCATTCTCCTCCATTACTTTTTTTGAATTCTTTTGTTCCTTTTTAATGTTCTTAAATTGAGTACTAAGCTCTTTTGTTTTTATTATTTATTTTTTAAAATAGACATTTTTATTTTTAGTAAACTTTAGATAATTATTTAAGTAACATTTACTAAAATTTTTGTCTGAGTAGAAGTTTAGATATTTCCTATAGGTTAAAATATAAAGCACACTCTTAATTGACTTCTAGAGATTATAATTTCAATTTTGACTTCTTTTTGAATCAATGGCTTTATAAGGATACTTTTCTTAATTTCTAATCAGCTGAGATTTTATGCCATTTTTCTTTATTTATAATTTTATTAAAATGAATGCATCCTATAAAATCTTTAAGAATTGTTAAAATTTGTTTTATGACAGTCACATGGGAGATTTCTGTAAATATTCCATGGTCATATAAAACAAATTTGTATTTATTTTTTAAAGAGGTAAATTTCTCTCTCCCTCTCTCCATGCACACACATACACTTGCATACACACATGTACATAGACACATATGCACACATACATACATGAGTGTTTACAAAACTGAATTTGTTGATTGTAGCATGCTATCTCCATGCTCTTACATACTGTTGTCCACCAGATCTGTTTGATTATGTGCCTTTGACGCAAACAACCAATAGAAAAATAGATAAAAGTTATGAATGGGCATTTTACACAAAAGGGTCTCATAAAGCCAATACAATTACGGGAAAATATTTATGGTCGTTAGTATTAGGTATGTGCAAACCATGAAAACAATGACGCACCACTTTATACCCATTTGATACACAAATTTTTTTTAAAGTCTACAGTATTAAGTGTAAGACAGAATGTAGACAGAGAGAATCTTTATACAGTGCTCTACACTTTGAAAACCAGTCAGATATCTTTTTCTAATGTTAGATGGTCACCTATCCTATATGCCTAGATATATACCTAAGAAACACTCCATATCTACAGCAAGAGGCATGTATGAGAATGCTCATTACAGCTCTGGTTAACAAAATTAAAACCCTTTAAAATCCCAAAATTTCATCAATGAGAGAATGGGAAGATAACTATGGCTCAGTGGAATGTTGTATTACAATAAAGATGAGCTACAGTAACATACAACAAAATGGATGAATCTTATTAATAAGATATTAATAAAAGATAAATCTCCAAAGATTTTATACATGAAATTCCTTTGTATAACGTTAAGAATTGTGTGTGTGTGTGTGTGCACGCGCATGTGTGTGTGTGATTTAAGAACATGTAGATGGAAGGGAATTATATAAAAAAGGAAAGCAAGTGTGTGTTCTGTAAAGGACTCAGGTGGTAGAAGGGAGTGGGGTGGAATAGGAGAGGGAGAGTATGGTTAGATGTAGGTTATTGTTGCTCTTCTGATTGTTTGGGGTAGAGTATCTCAGGTGTTTATGATGTAATTAAAAAAATACACTAAATATCCAGTTAACTAAATAAAAGTAGGCTGTGAATGGATCAATGATGACAAAGTATCATGAATGAGGGATTGTGAATAATCTATTTTTATGAACCTGAGGTCAAATTAAAAATAATAAATTGGGCTTTTTTTTTTTTTTTTTTTTTTTTTTAATATACACGGGGTCTCACTCTGTAGCCCAGGCTGGAGTGCAGTGGCATGATCATAGCTCACTGTAACCGCGAATCCTTGGGCTCAAGAAATCCTTTCACCTCAGCCTTGAGAGTAGCTAATACTACAGGTATGCACCACCATGCCCAGCTAATTTTTTTTTTTTTTTTGAGACAGGGTCTCGCTTTGTCACCCAGGCTGGAATGAAGTGCCGCAATCACAGCTCACTGTAACCGCGAATCCTTGGGCTCAAGAAATCCTTTCACCTCAGCCTTGAGAGTAGCTAATACTACAGGTATGCACCACCATGCCCAGCTAATTTTTTTTTTTTTTTTTTTTTTTTGAGACAGGGTCTCGCTTTGTCACCCAGGCTGGAATGAAGTGCCGCAATCACAGCTCACTGCAGCCTCAACGTCCTGGATTAAAGTGATCCTCCTGCCTCAACCTCCCAAGTAGCTGGGACTACACCCTGCTAATTTTGTATTTTTTTGTAGAGATGGGGTTTTGCTATGTTGGCCAGGCTGGTCTCAAATTCTGGGCTCAAGCAATCCTCCCACCTTGGCCTCCTAAAGTGCTGGGATTACAGGCATGAGCCACTGCGCCCGGCCTAATTTTTTTTTTTTTTTTTTAATAAGGTTTTGTAGAGACGGGACCTCCTCATATTGCCTAGGCTGGTCACAAATTCCTGGACTCAAGCAATTCTTCCACCTCAGCCTCCCGAAGTGTTGGGATTACAGACATGAGCCACTGTGCCCAATCTAAATTGGGCTTTCAAAAATCAACACACAATTTCTCTCTTTGATCTATCAATTAGCTTTAAACACTACCTGTCTGATATTAATATTCACACTAACTTTTTTGTTTGTTTGCATGTGTCTGGTACCTCTTTGCTCCCTGCTCTATTTTCAGTGTTCTTTTATAAATTGGTTTTAAATGTCTCATAAGATGAACGCTTCTTAAACTTTAACATGCACATGAATGACCTTTATTTTATTAAAAGTTTCTGTTCAGTGGGTCTGGGGTGGGACCTGGGATTTTGCATTTCTAGCAGGCTTCAGGGAATGCGAGTGTTGCTAGTTCCACACACTTTGAGTAACAAAGTTATAAACAATGTATATCTGATCTTTTCTTAACCAAGAAAGTCTCAGTCTATATTTTAATAAAGGACTTTAGCATATTCACATTTAATGAAAACAATGCATATACTTAATTTTAGTCTTTCCATTCTACTTTATGTTTAATTTAGGATTTCATATTTTTTATGCTAGTTGAATTGTCACTATTTATTCACTTTTTCTCTTGTTTGGAAATTCTAAAACCATTTTCTATTCAACTTATGGTGTTTTCCTGTTTCTCAACAGCTGCAATTTATTGCTTAAACAAGTATTTAATAAATGCCTACAATCATTTGTTGAGTGTATTTATGTACTATTCTTGGAAAACAAAATGCCAACTATTTCCTCCTTCCAAGATACTCTCTTCATCCACTGATTTCCCTACTCCAACACAATGAGATCTTTAGATTATATTTTCCTTTCCTCTTTTTCCCTACAAGATAACATCTTTATAATTCATTCATGCATCTCCCACCTTTACAACCTCTAGGTATTGCTGAGGTAACTATATTTAGGTTTTACATTACAGTATGTGCTTTCTGTTCTAAGAATTGTATCTGAACAGTGATGTTGCTCATTATCCATCACTCTGTCATTATTCCTTTACATTCAGTTACATATATTGCAAGGTCCATTTCTCACTTCTCTTTCCTTTCCTTTTTATTTTCCCCTAATTTAAGTTCTTCCTTGGGATTCAAAAGTTCTTTAAAGTCCTTTTTATTAACATTTTTTTCAGATGGGGTATATGAGTGACATATTTTCTAAATTCTTGTATATCTTCCTCTTATCCTGGTAGGTAGGTGATTGCCATCTTGACTGAATATAGAATTCTTGGGTTGTATCTACTGAATTTCAAAATTCAAAACATATATTTCAACTTCAAGAAAGTGTTTGCGCTTTAATTTATTTTCCTTACGGGCTCATAGTGTAATAATTATCATCATTATTTGGTTCAGATTGCCATCTATCTCCTCAGAAGTTCTTTATTAGGGAGCCATCTGAGTGAGATTCTTGGCTTGTTCTTCTACTCTGTATATACAGTGTTCTGTTCCTTTCTCAGCTCGTTGCTGCATTAGCTCTTGGGGCTCAGGTTCACCTGCCATGTACTCTCCATGGAATCAGTGTCAGTGATGAAGCTGAAATAGTAATGTCTATCCTTATGGGCCAGTGGTATAATGGCCAGCAGGTCATCTCTCAATCATCTCACCTCCACGGGCTAATGCTCTTTAAACTTAGATCCCAGACACTTCTGCAGCTTTTTGGGAGCTGGGGAGACCAGTTAACCCTACCAACACCACTTGCTCATGTTTGTTCTGCTCTTTCCCTTGTGGATTCTCTCTACAAGACAACCTAGCTCAGTCTACAAGGATTCTCAGGGCAAAGCCACTCTTAATTTGGCATGTGGAGCACACTGTAGTGCATAACAAGCAGTCAGGAGCATACCAGATGCCTCTCTTCTACTGACAAATTCCAGAATCTTCAGCCTGGCATGGAAGTGGAAGGGCTTTCTCCTTTCTCTTTTTTTTTTTTTTGAGACGGAGTTTCGCTCTTGTTGCCTAGGCTGGAGTGCAGTGGCATGATCTTGGCTCACTGCAACCTCTGCCTTCTGGTTTCAAGTGATTCTTCTGCCTCAGCCTCCCAAGTAGCTGGGATTACAGGAGCATGCCACCACACCCGGCTAATTTTTTTATTTTTAATAGAGACAGGGTTTCACCATGTTGGCCAGGCTGATCTTGAACTCCTAACCTCAGGTGATCCACCCGCCTCGGCCTCCCAAAGTGCAGGGAGTACAGGCATGAGCCACTGCACCCAGACTCTCCTCTTACCTTTCTAATCTTAGCTTCTCTATTCCCTTTCCTCTCACGCATCCAGAAAATTCACTCTTCTATGTCCATGCCACAAATAAGTTTTTGCACTCCTCCCTAGATTCTTCCTTCAGGCTGGTTGCCATACTCCTAACTATGATTGCTCCCTTCAGATTATTACCAACACCATGGTCCCCACTACCCAGAGCTTGCTTCTAAGCTGTACGCATCATGGGTATTTGTCTAACCTGATAGGGCAAAGTCCTCTGATTACAATAAATTATGTCACGCATCTAGATTGTTCGGGGTTCTGACATGATACCAGTCTTGAATATAATTTTCCTATGATACTTTTCTGGAGGAGTTCTTCTGTCAGTAGCTTCTGGATTAAAAGCCTAGAAAAATGTTGCAGGTATTGAACTACCATGTTAGACTTTAAGGAAAACGAAAGTTAATGTTATGTTTGAACAAACAAATCAACTCCTTCCCCTCTTTTCCATTTCTAAAGCAGTAGCTAGTGGAATATAAATGTTTCTCTTTCCTTTTTCAACAGAAAGATCTGCATTGATCAGCATGGTAGAAAGTTATGGTTAAAATGATTTTAGAATAACAGAGAATGCTAATTATCTGGAAAAATTCCTTGATTGGCTGATTAATTCATTCTTCCATCAATTGCATAAACACTGATTGAGTAACTGCTTTGGGTCAGCCTCAACTCTAGTAGCTTTGTTTTAACATTTATCTTCATTCTCTGGATCTATTTCTTTAATTTGAACAATTAGTGGTAGTGGCATGATTTTTGCTCTTATCACTCAGACTTCATAACTCTTGCTATTTTGTCACTCTTAATATTTATATGACATCTAGTGAGTGATTGATCTTCTATAGGACCCTGTGGTCACTCACATTTGCTTATCACTAGCACATAGGGGGCAATCCACAGATTTATGGCTGCCAATAAAAGTTGTTACCAAAAGTACCATTTCTTTTTTTTTCTGTGTGCTAATTTCTAATAACTCATGTGCAGGAGAGCAATTACTGACAAAAGTCAGCCTCTGTTAATAGAGTTTATCACACTTCATCATATATCCTTTGTCGTTGGAAGCATTTTGACAAGCCCAGGGTTAATTAAAACCAAGAAGACAATAAAATACACCTAATCAAACATAACAGGTACAGAAATCAATTAGCAGATTTATAGTACTTTGGAGGTTTCCATAATGTATAAAATTCAAAGAAACTATCGTTTCCATTTCCTCAAGACAGTGTAATTAAATTTCTAATTGAAACTATTTTTCAGTAGGTAATGTAAAGTCCACCCAAGTTTGATTTGCATTAAAGTGGGGTCTATAGAGGTTGAAAGAGCCTAGGAAATTAAAAAGATCATTGAGTCATTTCCATTATTGTTATTTTGTCTATCTGAAAGTTGAGGGAAAGTTATACTGTATAAAAAAGAGGAGAAAGGAAAAGTGGTGCTTTGCATGATAAAAAGAATAAGTGAAGTCTTCGTATATATCAAGGACTTCTGTTGTTACTCATTGCAAAAAAAAAAATCACCAAGGGACAGTGAACATCTCAAATAATTCTCAAATAATGCACTAGTTTTGTCAGCATTGTTAAACAATTAATCTGGCTTGTTTTCTCAAATTGACAGTTTCTTTTGACTGGATTGATTACAATGATCCATTGCTTTGGTATCATGGAGATGTGGCCTTAAATTTGCCATGTCTTTTTGAAGTTTTATTCCCCATCCAGCTAAGTGAAATGTGATGCCAGTCACCATGCCTGGAACACATTGTCTCAGTGGAGAATGGGTGAGGATCTGTGTGGTCGAGTGTCTGTAAGGCTGTGTTCACTCCCCTTGTGGACTGGTTGACCAATGGGCATTTTCCTCTCTGCCTGAGGGTTTCTTCTATAGACACTTGTCTACCCCTGCCTGATACTTTCTGAATTCTTAACAAAATATCTTAATGCTATTTAAATATAGAAATAATCATATTCTTTACCTTCCACCTGAAATTATTCTTTTTTTTTTTTTTTGAGATGGAGTTTCGCTCTTGTTGTCCAAGCAGGAGTGCAGTGGTGCAATCTTGTTTCACTGCAACCTCCATCTCCCAGGTTCAAGTGATTCTCCTACCTCAGTCTCCCAAGTAGCTGGGATTACAGGCGGCGGCCACCACACCTGGCTAATTTTTTTGTATTTTTACTAGAGACAGGGTTTCATCATGTTGTTCAGGCTGGTCTCAAACTCCTAACCTCAGGTGATCCCCCTGCCTCGGCCTCCCAAAGTGCTGGGATTACAGACATGAGCCACCACACCTGACAATTATTCTTTTTTTGACATTTCTGTGCCATTGACATTGAATTTAAATATAGTTTTGCATTGACATTTAATTTAAATATAGTTCTGTTGCTTTGAACTTTTTTTGTTTTGCCTTTAATGATTACCCCCAAATGTAATTATTATCAACAACAAAATAACTTATATTTGTTTCCTGAACTTACAATTAAATTCCACCTATTATTAGGTTTTTACTTTTTTTGTTTGTTTTGTTTTTTAGAGACTAGGACTTGCTCTGTTGCCCAGGCTGAAATGCAATGCTGTGACCATAGCTCACTGTAACCTCAAACTCCTGGGCTCAAGCAATTTTCCCACCTCAGCCTCCTAAATAGCTAGGACTACATGTATGTGCCACCACGCCTGGGTAATTTTTTTTTTTATTTTTGTACAGCTGGGGGTCTTGCTATGTTGTCCAGGCTAGTTTTGAATTCCTGGGCTCAAGTGATCCTCCTGCCTTGGCTTCCCAATGTGCTGGGATTACAGATATAAGCCATGATGCCTAGCCAGGGTTTTACTTTTAAACTGTGAACAAACCAAAATGTATTACTTCTTTCATAAAATGATTGCTATGAAACAAACTGCAAGGTCAAAATTAGGTTTTAGATATTTATTTTGGTCTATGGTACTGGCTCTGAGGTTGTGCCCATATAATGTTAATAAAAGCCATATACCTTGAACAATTTCATGGAAAAACATCAACCAAAGCATTGTTGGAATTCACATAGACAACTGTGATAATATGTTTATTAATTTTTTTTGTTAAAAGTTAAGATATGCTGATGGCAAAGTAACACAAATATTCAAATGTGTGTAAATCAATATTTAGTCAAGTAAAAACAGGTGTGATGATAACATAAACCAGATCTCATGCTTTTTCTTTTTCCCTAATGTTATCTGTTTTCTGGCCAGTTCATTGTTTTAAATAACTTCATTTGAGTGTTAATGGGCATTAAATGAATATGAAAGAGTTAGGCAATAAATCAGTGGTGGCTGGTTCATTCTGCATGTCCCTAGGTTAATGATGGAGCTCTTATCTGGACTTACTCTGTTGTTGGTCAGTGGAAGATGCATCAGAAACAAAAAGGTTTTATGTCTAAGCTATCTTTGTTGCTTTCCTATATCTCAAACCCTCCTTTCTCAATTCTTTATTAGCTCTTCTCCCTTTTGCCACTCCTTCATGTGAATATATATATAGATATAGATAGATAGATAGATATTTTAACACTTCTATTTATCAAATTTTGAGACTTGAATATAGGCAACACAAAATAAATGTCATCAGAACAGACTTTTTACAGGAAAAATAATGATTAGTTATCCCAACTACTTCATAAATCGATGTATGAATATGACATTTAACATAAACATAATGGAAGTTAGCATAAAACCATTAACAATTGTTCTCTTCATGCAGTGAAGGATTCTGGTTGTTTTACTGCAAATGGTTTAGAAGACAAAACATAAAACAGCAGTAATAAACACAAGAACTGAACATATTCAAACAGGCAAATAATGTTTTTGTTTTTTAAATTATTTTACAGAACTATGAAAATTAACAGCAGGAAATACTTTTTAAAATTTATAATAGCATCAAAAATAATAAAGCACTTACAGATAAATTTAACAAAGAAGTACAAAACATGTATGCCAAGAACTATGAAACATTGTTCAACAAAATTAAAGAAAATTTAGGTAAATGGAAAGACATACTGTGTTCACGAAGTTGAAAACAGTACTGTTTAGATGGTGATATTTCCTCCTCTTAAGCTGACATATTTATTCTTACGTTTTCACGCTTTTATGTATGAGAATGTGAATATATATTTAAGACACAGTGCTCCACTCATTTTCCTACACTTTCTTCATCTGAGAATTCTCCTATTCTGTAGTGTCAACAAACTTTAATTTGCAAATAACAAATCTCTATTTACTATTGAGTCCTTTCTCTTAGGCTTTGATTGTGCTGTGTACTACCAGCTGCCTATAAGACTTCCCACTCTCTTTTAGTATTCTCTAAAACTCCAAATGAGCATCTTTTTCCCAGCTCTTCTTCTGTTAGTGGTGCCACCATATTCCAAGTCAATGGTAAAGTGGTTTAATTCTAAAATAAATAGACAAAAATGTATAATGGTTCAGACTCGATTGAATACATAGCACAGGGTGAGAGAAGAAGTCTGCAGGATGGCCCTCCCCTCCCCCCCACATGGAGGATTGTATGCAGCAGATTCTGTAGTTCAGATCTTGAAGTGCTGCATAATCTCTGCCCTTTTATGTTGGCTGGATCTCAGCGTCATGGTCACACATATCTCAAGGGAAGCCGGGAAATATGGTCTATCGCTTTGTCCAGGAAAAAAAACCGGAAATGGATGTTGATGTATAGCCATCAATCTCTGCCACAACCACCTAAATGTAAAACTATAGTTTCGGCCGGGCGTGGTGGCTCACACCTGTAATCCCAGTACCGTGGGAGGCCGAGGCGGGCGGATCATGAGGTCAGGAGATCAAGACCATCCTGGCTAACACGGTGAAACCCCGTCTCTACTAAAAATACAAAAAATTAGCTGGGCGCGGTGGCGAGCGCCTGTAGTCCCAGCTATTCGGGAGGCTAGGGCAGGAGAATGGCGTGAACCCAGGAGGCAGAGCTTGCAGTGAGCCGAGATCGCGCCACTGCACTCCAGCCTGGGCGATAGAGTTAGACTCCGTCTCAAAAACAAACAAACAAACAAACTATAGTTTCAACTCTGTCTTATCCCCCATATCAGGTAAAATCCTAGACAAAATGCTGTTATATTTTCAAAGCGTAGCTTATTGAATCTTCCGTCTGGTCCTGATACTACCACATGGTCCAGGCCCTCATCACTTCCTATCTGGATTACTACATTAGCTTCCTAAGTGATCTCCCCAGTTTAAAAACCTCTTCTGCTCCAATCCACCCTACAAAATCCTCTTCACACTCACTTTCCTTATGTACAGCTTTCATTTTTTATGTCACAGATTGAAACCTTTCACAGCTCTCTTTTCTAGCATATCAAGTCTCATTTCTCCTGCCTAGCTTTTAACAACGGATATAATTTTAGAACTTTTTCTTACTTCAGCCAACTTTGATCTACTTCTGGAAGTTTCTGCCATGTGTTTCTGTATTATTCAATTTAGATATAAATATTAACTGCTGTGTCTTGTGTTGTTAAATTTTACTTTATGTGTTTTAGAGTTCTCTTCCTTATTATGCTGTGAGCTCTTTGAGAAAAGAGATGATGTCTGGTATTCTTTTATTTGGTTCCCCATGTGATCTAGCGCATTGCTCAGTGCATGTAAAGTTGGTATCCAATAAAGACTTGTGATAAATAGGCTAGCTGTGTGAAGAAATTAGTCATTATACTGATTTTATAAAATTTTACTTCCTAAAGGTGTCAGCTATATTGGCAAATCTTTGTTACAAACTGCCATTTATTTATGGAAATCTATGCTTGATTATAATTAATGCCAAAGTATCTCAACACAAGCAGATATAAACTAGAGACATTTAAAAGCCTGGGGAAACTAATTTCAATTAGTTTTTTTCCCATTAATTCAACCAACAATTTAATTCTGATCCATGTCCAGAAGAAACTCATACAGTACAAGGAAGGCTCGGATACATACACATTGTGGTAGGCAGAATTCTAAAATGGTCCCAAAGATTTCTGCTCCCTAGGATACATGCTGTGCATAATCCCTACCCGTGAGTGTGAGTGGGACCTGTAAATATGATGAAATACCACTTCCATACTTCCATAATTATGTTACATTACATAGCAAAAGGGATGGTATGGGTATAATGAAATTCTCTGATCAGTTGATTTTGAGTTAATCAAATGAATGATTATCTTTGGTGGGTCTGACCTAGTCAGGTGAGCCCTTAAAAGAGAAAATGAATAGCTTTCCTGTGGGCCTGGAAATGTGCAAAACTATGTTGTAATCTCACTGTGGAGGAAGTCTTGTGGCTAGGATCTGAAGGCAGATCCAAAGAGCTAAGAAAGGTCCAACAAGAAAGTGGGGACCTCAGTCCTATGACAATAAGTAATTTAATTCTGCTGCCAACCAGTGTGAGCTTAGAGGAGGATACTGAGCACCAGAGGAAAATGTGGCCCAACTGACATCTTGATCTTAGACTTGAGAAACACTGAGCACTTGGTTACTCCATGCTCATATCTGTAAGATAACAAATGGGTATTGTCTTAAGCCACTAAGTTCGTGGTAACATGTTGCACAGCAATTGGAAATTAATACACACATTTCTTACAATATGTTATTGAATTGCTATGATGAACTGTTATATATGAATTTAATCATGTTGAGATGCTATAAATTTTAATTTTAAGACTTGAATTAGTTCCAATATAAAAACTCATATCAGACAAAAATCCTTTTGGACTTGAAAGTACCAATGTCATTTGCTTTCATTTTCTTGACCTTGAGTCAGTTAACTTCTGACCTACCTCAATGAAGCATAGGTTGGCATTCCCTAGTCTATTTTCAAAGACTTCTACAAAAGATGATTTCACCCAATTATCAGTGTTTTATTAGGTGGTCACCCCTTCTTTACTCTTCTCTATTCTAGCATGAATATCATGCTGACTTAACATCATTTTCTGGATAGCCCACTAGGTTAAATATTCCAAGAATCTTTGGAGAAGAGCCAAAGTAGTCTTTTTTGCTCTTTAAAAGGAAAATGGTTTAAAGGAAGTTGCTGCTTAGCAAAGCCATTACTCTATTGCAGAGCAGGCATGTTTCCAAAGTACATTAACAATGGTAATGAGAAAACTAGCCCTGGAATGAAAAAAAGAGAAAATGAAGAAGTCATTTCATCATCAGACGTATTCTGGTGAAGTAGAAAAAGCCCTAGAGTATGACTGAAGAGATGTGGCCTCTGTTGGATGAAAGTCCTTGTAGAGCTCTCTATGTCTCCAATTTTTTTCGCTTCTTTTTTTTTTTTTTTGAGACAAGGTCTCGCTCTGTCACCCAGGCTGGAGTGCAGTGGCATAAGCATGGCTCACTGCAGCCTTGACCTCCCACACTCAAGTGATCCCCCTGCCTCAGCCTCCCAAGTAACTGGAACAACAGGTGCATGCCACCATACCCGGCTAATTTTTTTGTATTTTTTGTAGAAACAGGGACTTGCCATGTTGGCCAGGCTGCTCTTGAACTCCTGAGCTCAAACGATTTGCCAGCCTTGCCTCCTAAAGTGTTACAATTACAGGTGTGAGCCACTGCACCTCGCCTCAGCTTTTAAAATCAATCATGTGGGAGCATGAACTAGATAATCTCTGGGTTCCCTTCCAACTTTAAGATCAATAATTCACCTATCCAGTGATAAAATGGGGAGGATAAATGTGAGATCTTAGTGGAAAGCATAGAATGCTTAAAGTCTGTGTAAGGATATGAGAGAGGAAATATTTTTCCCTGAAGACCAGTCTCCACGTGAAGGCAAATACTAGGTTGTTTTCTGCACATCAGTAGTTCTATGGCTTTCCATTGTTGAAATTTCTTAATCTGAAATGCAACATCCTCCCTGCCCACCTCCTCTGGCCTTTTCCATTCCTCCATTCATCATTTTCGTATATATTCTCTATCTCCTTCCCAGTTGAATTCTTCACTCCTTTAAAAATATATCCTATACTTTCCCATCCGTGCTTGGCTTTTGTGGTACTCACAACTGGATTGTTCTACCTTCCATTTTCACCTGACAAATCCTGGTCATGCTTTAAGCTCTAACTCAAAAACTACCTTCTCCATAAAGCTTTCCCTGCTGGTACTTCTCTCCTAGAAGTGACTGAGCTGTTCTTTGGAACCTCCCTTGCTTTGTATCCTTCTTCGAGCATAAGTCTTTATCTACCTTATATGCTATCTGTGCATAACTCATTCCTCATACTGCGAACAGAGATGTTATAGGAAACTGAACTGAGTAGTTCCTGAGTTTAGACTATAACCCGAAGGACATCTTATGTTAGCTTGCTTACCTAACATCTTGTCTTCTTGTTATTGTTTTTCCTGTTACTAGAGTGCAGCAAAAGTGAAAAGGTAGTTTCCTAATAGCGTATATTCTCAGGAGTCCTTCCTGTAGAATATTCATGGTGATAAGATTCAGGAGAGCAGGTGCTATGAAATTAGCTGTGCTCTTTCGTAGGAGTCTTGCATGAGCTTGATGGTTGGCCAAAGCAACAAAGGCTGAGAGAGAAAAATTGATTTGGTGGGAGTCACATGTCTAATTAGGGGATCCAGCACAGTAGGTTTTGTTCCTTCTCCTCTCCAATACACACTGCTTCAGAGTCAACCCCCCAAAATTGCTTAAGGCTGCTATGATCCCCGAGGCAAAAGTATCTTCTGAATGAAGAAAACACTGATTTGATTTGTTTCTTCACAAGTTATACTCCCAGATGGTGCCTCCAGACTCACAGAATCTCAATAACATTTTATTTCCTTTCAGGCCATGGTTGATTTGCAGTGCTTTTCCATTTATAATTTTGAAGCTGAATACCTTTATGACTTTTGTGTTTCCTTTTTCTTTCAACTTGGAGCTGGAATTAAACTGAAGAATTTAGAAAAAAATAGTTGTAAGCCATTAAGGGGAGATTGTAAAGACGTACAAACAAAAGGTCTGAAGAAGGAAAGAAAAAAGAAGAAAATTGGAGGGGTTGGAAGAAAAGTGGGGAATCTGGCCAACATTACTCAGTACTACATGAGCCAGAGCTTTACTAACTACTTGTCTATGATGCCTCATTTCATCTTATGACAGACCAGAAAAATTAAATAATATGTCCAAGATCCCATAATAAACAAATTGTGGGAAAGGGCTTTGGATTGAAGACTGTTTAACCTCAGGACCTATGCTCTTTTAACCACAACTTGCTGGGGGGATGCTGAATAACACAAAGGCTGAATGCAGATCAAGTAAGGGATGGATTGGAAGGCAGACGGAGATGAATAGGTTTATCTTCTTATTCTCCCAGTTAGAACAGAGTGCCTGAGCTGGCGGGCACATTGAAGCATCCTCTAATTTCCAGCTTGTGTGCTGAAAACCAAGAGAAAAACAACCTGTGAGGCTTTCAGGAATTTAATTCAGATGATATGCTTCTTTCTTTCCATTTTCTTTGGATTTCATGGGCCTCTAAACAGTTGTACTGGTCTCAAAGTTCTGTTTCAAGTAACCTCCTCTTCCCCTCTTGATTCCCTCCCCACCAAGGATGACACTTTTACTTCTGAAAACCTTAAGCAGAAATCTACTCCAATTGGGTCATTGAGGTCAGAGTTCCTAGACAAAAAGGTAATGAAGAGAGATGTCTCAGCAGAAAATAAGGACTGGAGTCAACCCTGGGCCTCAGTTACTTGGGTGATCATCTCAGATTCCTGATGTCCTCATAATACACACACCACAACTCATTCCAGCATTACTTAGCTGCCTGAAGTTATGAGATTATTATTATTATTCACTTTCTGGGATCAGAAGAATAAGAGGTAAAGAAAGACAATGGTAGTCTTATTTGTTCATTTATTTATTCACTCAACATCTCTGCTATGCTGTGGGGGAAATACAAATGCAGAATGTGCAGTCTCCACTTTTGAGGAGATTAAAGTGCTGTAGACACTGACCCAAGATTTGAGAGTAATAAGGCAGATTTAAGGCAGTGGAATGAATATGGACAAGTACCTAAACACAGTGTAGAAAATAGGTATTAAAATTATCAGGAAGAGAAGCGGGTAGAGTGGGTTAAATGAGAGGCAAAATTAGGTGGTTGAAGGAGCACAGAGAGGGGCTTGAAGGTTTCCATTTCCCCTCCCAGAGCACAGGGACTTGGACACCAGACTGGGGCTGTTGGATGGGATGTCCCTGGAGCCTCAGTGACATTTGCCTGCGAGCTGACTTCAACGAATGAAACAGAGGGGAATGATTAAGAGGTGGTGTCCAGAGACAAAACCAAAGCCAGAGGAAGGCAGACAGTCTACCCAGTGATTGGAGAGGGAAGCATGGAAGGGAGTCACCATGGCGACTGGGCCAATGCCTGATGGTCCTTCTCAGAGGCCGCATAGTGAGGTGTTCAAGCAGTTTCTGAAGCCAGGTTTACTGGCTTTCAATCCTGACTTCATGGCTTACTCTCTGAGAGACCCAGAGACAGTTACTTGACCTTCTTGTTTTACAATTTCCTCATGTTTAAAACGTCATTGATTATTATGGTACCCACCTAGGATACCATACCATCCTAGGAGTAGATTGTACAATTGAGTTAGTGTGGGTAAAGTGCTATGAATAGTTTCTGGCACATTGTAAGTGGTTAAAAACTGCTATTTATTATTAGTTATTAGTAGTTAAGTCCACTTCTCTAAATTCAATTTGGGCTACTAGTTAAATTTTGAGAATGATTTTCAAGTCTCATCCTTATCAATCTCTTTGTCAACAGGCACTGCCATTCCTCAGCCCATTCCAGACAGCAGAAGAGAGAAAAGAAGAAATAAAGCAAAAGAAACAAGAGAGAGTAAAAGAAGCTCCCATGGTTTTTCTCTGAGAATTTCACTGGGGATCTAATTTTAAAGAAGGGGACATGAAGATTGAAGAAAGAACACATAATTTCAACCATTTTGTTAAATGAAATTTGTTGGCTCTATAAAAACGCTTCTGTTTTGGTTATGTCCTCTAGTTTTCCCTGGTTTTCCTCACAAAGAATAATAATTCTGTTCTGTCCTCTCCATCCCAGACTCTAAATATTCTTTTTTTTTCTTGTCTATGAAAGCAAAACTCCTAGGCTACATCCCGTGTAACTCCAGCAATGTGAGCAAGCTTTTGTTCCCAGTATTGGCAGCATTTCCCCCGTCGTTTGTCCCCCTGCCTGTCTGCAGATCTCGGAGCAGCTCTGCTGTCGGAGATTGCAGGGAGTTGGTGGATTCAAGCCATGGGGCTTCTTTTATGAGCCAAGTGCAGAGAAAGGAGCTTTTCATATGCTCTAGCCTGCAGTCAGGTACTCCCTGGTGGGCTTCTCACAAAGCCTAGGCCCTGGAGCTCTTCCCTGGAGTTTGTATTTGTTTCCTTATAGGGCACGTTCCTGGCGATGGGTAGGAGGAAATGGCAGCCCAAATAAGCAGCTCCCTCTGCAGCCACTCTGGGCTGGTTCCCTGCTCAGCCCATAGAAGTCACTGGTTTAACCCAGTCCTCCCTAAAGCCAGCCTGAGTTCTTTATTAGTGAGCATGAAAAATGCTTCAATCATAGCACCAGATGGTACCCAAACCAATTTGGATTGTCAGCTGAGGCCTACTCATTTCCAAGGACTTGGTCTAACATCAGTGTTATTTCCCTCAGTGCCCATCTAGCCCTAAGAGATGATCTTGCTCAGATGATTTTGATGAGAAATAATATTTTACTCTACACAGGACCACAGTCATTCCTTCTTTCCATCTTTATTAATTCATTCAACAAGCTTTTATTGAGTGCCTGCTGTGTGCACTAAGCATTTTAGGGCATACCAAAGAGAAATTCTTTTCTGTATAATAGATATTTGTTGAGAATCTACTATGTATGTGGCAAACATGATACTAGATAATGGACATATAAGTCACTAAGAAGAGATACTTTCCATTACTCATAGACGTAGAGAGATGAAGAGTGCAGTTACACAATGGGTACTGGGAAAGACAAGTAACCCAATGTCCTGTCTTACCCGCTTTCAATTTTGCTACTTGAACTATAAACAAAATTTAATTTGGTATTCTATTCTCTCAATCTTCCTAAAAAGAATTTGCCAATAACATTAATATACCACTTAGGCAGGAAGGATGCTGGAAAGAGTCACTGATTCTGTTCTCTTCTACCTTACCACTCAAGGAATGGTCAATGCACTGTCAATGGCATCTCCTGGGAACTTGTTAGAAGTTCAGGTCCCACTCCAGACCTGATGGATTAGAATCTGCAGTTTTAATAAGATCCACAGGTGATTTATCTGCCCGGGGAAGTACTGCTCTGCTAGTTATTTGTGCCTGAGGTATTCCAACAATGATGGTGGGCTCAGTGAAAGATCACCACATTTATTTTTTCAGTGAATATTTATTGAGACCAACAACTCAGTATCTGCTAGTTACATAATCACTTAATTTTTTTAAAAAACGGTGCAGGCCATTCCTTACACATGAGTCATTGAGTTTTGGACTATGTAACCTTGACATGAGTGCCACTGTTGATTGGACAGAGATCCGGATTTAAACCAAAAGCAGCCATTGATGAGCCAGTGACCTTCACAGTATTCTGGCCAGAAAACTCTCTGAAGCACGGTTGCATTGTATTTTGCATAAGTAACTTAGAGGCATTTTCCTAGGGAATTCAAAAACTCAATAGGATTGATGTTCACCCTAGGTAGAGTTAGACAGACTTAAAAAGAAGCAAGCAGGAACCATCAGGTTGAGAGTAGATAGAGAATAGCAGAAAAAATTTCAGGTCCATATCACTGTTTTGTGTGTGTGTGTGTGTGTGTGTGTGTGTGTGTGTGTGACTGAGTCTCACTCTATCGCCCAGGCTGGAGTGTAGTGGCGTGATCTTGGGTCACTGCAACCTCGCCTCCTGGGTTCAAGTTATTTTTGTGCCGCAGCCTCCTGAGTAGCTGGGATTACAGGCGCCTGCCAACACACCCAGCTAATTTTGGTATTTTTAGTAGAGACGGGCTTTCACCATGTTGGCCAGGATGGTCTGGAACTCCCGACCTCAGATGATCTGCCCGCCTCAGCCTCCCAAAGTGCTGGGATTACAGGCATGAGCCACTGCGCCAGGCAAGTATGAGCATTTTTAAGGGTTCACTTAGAAAAGTACTGGGACCTTCATATACATGTCACCATTAGTCTTCAGAGCACCACTGAAAGGCAAATGTTCCAAATGTATGTTTTCAGTGGGCAATGCAGACTCAGAAAATAGAGGTAATTTGCCTATGATCACTCAATTGCAGAAACATCAGAATTTGAACCCAGTTCTAACATGTTTGAAAGCCCAGACGTGCATTTTTTCATGTTATCTTCCTTCAGCTTATTGCCTGCCGGTTTTTTTTTTCTTCTTCTTCTTCATTCCAGTCCTTTCTGGGAGTATTCTGTGGCCATTCAGGTTCCAGGGCAAAACTATGGGCACAACTTGCTCTCCAGAGTGACATAAAGGAAGTGGTTCAGTGCCCTTGTGAGGCTCAGGAGAGCTACTTCTGCACCTACCACCATAAGAAGGTGCTGGGGGAACTATGAGATGAATCCTGGCTTGCTCCTTTCTTTAAGGAGCTTATAATCTTTTTGATGAAAAGAAGTCTGAAATTTTTTTTTAAAATGATTCTGTAAGTTAGTGTGTTTGAGGATTTATAAACTTAAGGCAGGTGGTAGGATTTTAGTGAGGCCTTAGAAAGACTTGAGATACATGAAGAGGAGGGGCCATGCCAGTCTGGGGCTACAGTGTGAGCAAAGGCAGGAAAGAACCTGTTGAGGTATGAGATGGAAAAGTAAATCATCTGCTCCTATTTCTCAAAAAACATCTAATTCAGGCTCAGTGAATGCATGCTATATGAAGAATATATGCATGGTATGTGAAGAATATATGCATGGTATGTGAAGAATATATGCATGCTATATGAAGAATATACACATGCTATATGAAGAATATACACATGCAATGTGAAGAATATACACAAGCTATATGAAGAATATACAAATTCTATATGAAGAATATATGCATGGTATGTGAAGAATATATGCATGCTATATGAAGAATACATGCGTGCTATGTGAAGAATATACACATGCTATATGAAGAACATATGCATGCTATGTGAAGAATACATGCATGCTATGTGAAGAATACATGCATGCTATGTGAAGAATATATGCATGCTATGTGAAGAATATACACATGCTATGTGAAGAACATATGCATGCTATATGAAGAATATATGCATAGTATGTGAAGAATATATGCATGCTACATGAACAATATATGCATAGTATGTGAAGAATATACATATGTTATATGAAGAATCTGTAGGTCCAGTCGGTGACTGGAGAGAGACTTATGGGTCAGAGTGAGACTTGTGAAGAACCTGAATCATGATAGAAAAACAAAAATCAATGGGTTGATAGGTGTGGACTGGCAGGAGGTGTATGTGAGTCAGAAGGAGTGCCTCAAATTGTGTCTACACTCAGGAGACTGGGTGGACTAGGAAGTAGGTTGACGAAAGTCACCTCTCCTTTTCACCACTGTTAGGAAGGGGAGGGGTCTAGTGGTTAATCACTTCATAGGTTTATTCTTGGAGAAGATGGGGGTTCTACCATGTGAAATGTGTCAAAATCTAATTATATGTGCCAAAGACTATTTGTGCTCAACAAATATCCATTGCTCCCTATGTTTCTTGGTTTCGAGGAGGTGCTTGAGTTTTGTCCAGTGGGCTGCAGTCGGAAGTCATGTAACTCTCTTCTGAGCCTGACCCATAAAGCATCCCATTCATCCTTCAACTCTTTCGTGCCCTTCTTTAATAATTTGGAGGTCACATGTTCCAGATAGTGTAGCTGTGGAATGGAGGGCTGCCTCTTGAGCATTGGGTTTGAAATATTCATGCTGAGCTGCTGAAAGTTTGGAGTTTGGTGGTTGTCACAAAGAGTTCCAGCCTTCTCTGACTAATACAGATGTGGTTTTTGTTGTTGTTGTTGTTGTTGTTGTTGTTTTAGACAGAGTCTCGCTCTGTTGCCCAGGCTGGAGTGCAGTGGCGCGATCTCGGCTCACTGCAAGCTCCGCTCCCGGGTTCATGCCATTCTCCTGCCTCAGCCTCCCGAGTAGCTGGGACTACAGGTGCTCGCCGCGACGCCCGGCTAATTTTTTGTATTTTTAGTAGAGACAGGGTTTCACCGTGTTAGGCAGGATGGTCTAGATCTCCTGACCTTGTGATGCACCTGCCTCGGCCTCCCAAAGTGCTGGGATTACAGGCGTGAGCCACCGCACCCGGACTATTTTTGTGTTTATGATTGCCTAACACATAGTAAATGCTTGTAAATATTTGCTCAGTGAACAAATAAATCATTATATTATTTGCCGAGACTGGCTTGGTATGATTATTTTTTCATCTTAATTTTCTACTCTTCGAGAGCCTAGTGTGTGTTGGACTCTTTCCCCTTCAAAGGTCTTGATGTCATTATTTTCCTGGACTTGGCTGAATGTTTGAGAGAAGGTTGGGGAGAGTGGAAGGTGTAAGGGTGATTTTCCCCTGCCCTTGCCCCTACTAGGGATCATTACAGGGACCTTCATCCTCTGGGAAAAACTCTGCTAAAGTAACCAGATCAGTCAACCAAAAGGAGGGCTTGCCCATTTAAAGACTGAAAATTCAGGAAAATCTTTTAGAAAAATATCACAGATCTCAGCAATCCACACATCATTTTCTTTGCCTAACATATTCACCAACCAATTCTGTCAAAACCTCTCAGTTTGAAAGAGATCAGTTCTGTGTTATACCCAACATTCCTGATGTCCTTGAGGCTCTGATTTGTAATAAAAAAGTGTAAAATCACTCAGGGTTATCTGGATTCAGGGCAGAGAAAAGGGCTCCTGCTGGGTGGCCCCCTTTTCTCTTTCCTTACATGTAAATTTTACCCACTTAGCCCCTCAATTGGAACAAGATGAGGATTTGTTTGGTTTGCAATTAACAGCTGAGTGAAACCTTCTAGAACTGCAGGCTTTGGGGACACACATTTCCCACCAGGCCTCCACTCCCTTCGTCCTTTCTGCTAAACACTGCTAACCCATACACCTGCTGAGAAATCAGACTCCCCATAAGGTCTATTTCAAAACCACGACCTAATTTGTTTTTGAACTTCAAAATGATAATATGTAATAGTAAAATGGATTTTTGTTTATAGAGAAGTATTTGAAGAGCCTAGGGACACATCCATGATAAAACTGCACCGTTCGCTAATTAATACATGTCCCAATTTGAGCTCCAGCAGAGAATTTGTATATTTAGTCTGAAGAAAACTCATTTGCCAAAATCTGATCATTTATTCCAGAGTGCACTCACAGTGACTCCACAGTATTAGACTTGTGTAAAGCTGTTTACCACTCATAGATATTTAAGACTTTTAAAAAATATATACAGTAAATGCCTCATTATTGAGGGGGAAATAAAAACAATCAAATTTATGAAAGAACCACTAAACAGTGTCATACAGGTGGGACAGGACTGTAGAAAGGGCTGGGCAGCCGAAGAACACCCAGACTGTAGCTGCTGCTCTACCACTGACGAGCTGTGTGACCTTGGGCAAGTCCCACAGTAGTTTTGATTGTCTACTTCTGTAAAATTGACTAGTTCCACCAATTTGTCTCTGAGCTCTTTTCTAGTTCTAACAATCTAAAAAGTTTTTGGAAAGCTTTAAAAAACTAAAGCAATAGTATAATTGGACAGCAGAGTGGAAGGAGGCCTGATTTGACTGGGTCCCCAGTTAGTCTATATTTGTGGAGTCATCGTGTATTAGAAGTTCATTTTCCTCTTTTGTTTCTCTGCCTTTCTCTCCCACCATCCCACTTTCACACAGAGTAGACCTGGTTGTAGGGACCTCTCGCTTGCTCCATTGTTTGTTTCAGTGGTCTGGAGAGTGGAGAAATCAGACACCAGGACTTGGGAATTAGAAGGAGTAGGATAAACATCAGACCTCATGGCCTGTTTCTGTCTGAAACTATTCATGGTAGGGGACTCAGGATGAAGTGCTGCTTGACTGACCACCCAGCCTTCATAGCATTGATTTTAGGAGCCAAATCCACTGATCCATAGTGCACTTTCTCTCAGGACCTCAGGGTGTGAGTGTCTCTGATTTTGGAAAGCAATGACATTCCTGAGGTCCCTGGCCCAGAACCATCTTAATTCTATTCAGTCTTACCATGACTTTTAAGAGAAAGGAGTTAGTTGGAAGCGCCAGACTGACTTAATTTCTGCCAAACTTGGGTTCAAATTTCCCGGGTTCACCTCACTGTGCCTTTAAAACCTAAGCAAGGAAAAAAGTCTAATTAGACTCCCAGCTTTCTTCACAGGGGCAGTCTAAAGCCTTTATCCATAAGCATGTCCTCCACGGACAAATACTGGGCCCCAAGGAAGGAGGAAGAACGTGTTTGTGGGCACGTCTGGCTCAGATTAAGCTGTAGGTAGTATGGGCCTTGGAGCAGCGGGAGGCACTCTGTGTTGGGTAGGTGTAGTTTTCCGACAGCATCAGCATGGTGATCTCCATTTCTCATCGAAATCCACCTTACCTGAAATAGGTCTGAATAGGTCCACTCTTCCAGCCTCTTCACTCCTGTGCTTGCCCTGTATCACCTGCTTCCTGCCTAGAATGAGAAACATTGCTTCTGTTTTCCTTCCATCCACCAGGAGGGTTTGCCATAGAAATCATTTGAACCATTGGGAAACTCAGCCAAGTGGCACCACATGTGGCAGAATCTGTGCCTGTTTTTCTGCACAGTGGGAGTTTAAACTTTTAGGGGGACTCCTGCCTGAGGCCCAACTTTCTCCCTCATGAAGCCGATATTTGGCAGGGAGAAGCAAACAAACACTTAAATGGTCAACCAAATTTCAGCTTGTATTAATTATATCATTCAGAGATTTTTTTTTTGGCTTAAATATAGCATCATGAATACACAGCTGCAGAGACTGTGCCAAACAGCTCAGCCGGCTGTACACACTGCCATCAGCGGAAAACCGTTTTTCTTTTCTCCTGCTTGAGGTGTTATCATCGGGAGCCATGTGGATACTCCCTGGGCCAAGCAGCCGTCCCTTCAGCACCTTCACAAAAGCAGCCGTGGAGGATGGGCTCTGCCTGTGCGAGGCCTCCCTGTGGAAGCTGGGTGTGCAGGCCGGGGTTGGGGGCAGAAGAGGGGGAAGGGGGGCGTGTAGCAAAGTCTATTGTGTTGATCCCTCAGAGAGTAACTCTGAGAAATGAGATGCTATGTCCCTGGGCCAGGGCTACACCAAGAACATTATACCTGGGATAGACACTGTTTTTACATCCTAGTCAGAATCATGAAAAATGTGCTTCAGTTATGGCAGGACTCTGGCTGGGAACAAGTTCCCAGCTGCCTCTGTTGCTCTCCTGGAGAACTTTGAACTCCATAAAGGGAGGGGTCCAAGATATGTGCAATAGCCATAGAAAATATATTATAAACCTGAAATAATTAAAGAACAATACCAGGAGGTAAATGATCATACTATGCCTATACCTAAAACCCTCTGGGTTCCCTGTTGTGTAAAGAATGAATTTCCAATCTCATCACACAAGTATCTTCACCATAAGACCCCAACCCTTCTTTGTAGCCTTATCTCCTGTCTCCATACCCTGTATGCGATTCTCTGTCCACCAAAAATTACTTGCTACTTTCTAGACAAGACAAGCACTCAAATGCTTATTTGTTTTCGTGTGCACCTTCCTCCCTCCCAGCAAGAATGCCTGATTCTTTCTTCTCCACGTCATGGACATCCACTCATCCTCCTGTTATGACTCCAGTGTGATCTTCTCTTGCTCAGCCCTGACTGACTTCCCTGGACAGAGCTGGCCTCCCGCTCCTCTGAATCCCCCTGCACTGTCTCACTATTTCACATCACTTTGCACATTCCCACCAAGGTGTTCTGCCGGCTTCTCTCCCGGTGGACTCTCAACTCTGCAGGAAGTAGGGACCACCTTGGAAAATGCCCAGCACCTAGGTCAGTGCTTGCCACAAGTAGGTGCTCAATGAATGTGGGTTGAGTTATTTGAAAAATGTGTTTTAGGTTTGGCGCAGTGGCTCACGCCTGTAATCCTAGCACTTTGGAAGACCAAGGCAAGAGGCTAGCTTGAGCTGGGGAGGTCTAGCTCAAGGGCAGGGCAAGGCTAGCCAGGGCAACAGAGTGAGACCTAACCTCTGATTTTGGAAAGCAATGACATTCTTGACATTCCTGAGTTCCTGACCTCACCTCTACCAAAAAAAAAAAACATTAAAAATAAAAGTTTTTAAAATGTAAAACTGTATACATGCTCAGCAGAAAAATTGAAACAATACAGAATGTATACCATAGAAAGTGAAAAGTTCCCTGGCATCCTTGTGCATTTATATGTCTAGGTGCACACACACTCTTACACACACACACGCACACACACGTGTGCACACACATGCACATGTGTACACACACGCACAAGTGCACGCACGTGCATGCACACACACGCACAGGTGCGCACACACCCACATGCACACACAGCACGCACACGTGCGCACACAAATGCACACGCACACGCGTGTGCACACGCGCACGCACACGCGCACACACACGCACGCGCAGACCTGCACATGCACCCAGACGTGCACGCACATGCACACACCCACACACACTCACGCACACACGCACACACACGCTTTTTAAGAAACAGAAATGGCTCGGAAAGCGCATGTTGTTTTTAACTCTTGAAGTCATCAAGATGTTAGAAAAATCTTTCCATGTCAATACTTGCACGTGTGCATACTTCTTACCAAGCATATAGTATTCATTTTCATATTAATGAGGCTAAAACTGTAGCCACAATGTGTTCTAGAATCGCAAAGGGTCCAGAGGTCACCAGGGAATAGCCAGAGAAAACTCAATAGAGAAGACGGGATTTGAGTTTGTCCCAGAAGGATGGTGAGAATATGGATTTTTGGAGAGGGGCAAGGTGTGAATGGGGGCAAGTAGCTTCCCAAATGGAGGCAGTAAAGGGAAAGTCATGAGTAGTGCATTTGGGGTGGCAAGTAGATGGCAGCCCATGTTAGAAGGTTAGCAGTGAGCAGCAGTGAGATATCAGGTGTGAAGATAAATTGGGCATGAATTGAAGGGGATAAATTGGATGCTTGAGGGTTTGGATTTATCATGCAGATGATGATGGTGGAATAAGGGATGGCCTGATGAAATAGTGAGTCACGAATTTTGTTCCATAGTTCTTGATGTGCAGTGTGGACTGGGGAAGAAGAAAATAGAGACAGAAAGCTCAGGCTGAAGCCTCTGGTGTTACTCAGCCGTGACAGGGAAGAGAGAAAGGGGAGGTCATGAATTTTTGTTGAACTCCAGCTCTGTGCCCTTACAGTGTAGACACCTCACCTTATTACGCCAGTCCCTCCTCCCACCGACACGGTGAGAAGGCTGTTACCAGTAACATCTTACAGATGAGGATGCAGATGAGGCTCAGATCCCTGTGTATATGGCCTGAAGTCAATGGTTTTGAACTTGGAGTCCACATCTGTTTAGCTTCAAAGCTTGCGGTCTTTTCACTCTGCTATGCTGTCCTGTGGGCTGGTGAGGAACTGTGGAAAGCAGTGGAAGAGAAGAAGGGAGAGATGAGGATGATGGTATCAAAGTCGAGGGCATGTGGGGACTCACAAAAGGAGGATTTAGAGGGGCCCAAGGGTTCATGAGGGACCCATAGTGGAGACTCTTTGACTAAAACATTCTGCCTTTGAAATTCTCCTTACCAGGACTCTATATTTTGGTGTCATGCTTTTGAAAGCAGTGACTTCTGGAGGGAGTTTTATTGATCTAATCACTCAAGATACAGGCTCTCAAAAAATCTATTTTATACCCCCTGCCCTCTCCCACCCACCCAAATTATACTACGTTTTCCTCTTTATGACACTCTCTTCCTTGCTTCTAGTGCCACAGACCGAAATACGACATTTGCTCTTACAGCATTTTACTTGAAATTGTGTTTGGCAAAATGTCTCTTTGCGGTGCCTGGAGTTATCCTGGTCTTTTGAGGAAGGCACGAGAATGACAGGCTCATGGACATGCATTCGGAAGTAGGAAATGGTTAGGGTCCTCCTCCCTGCTCCCTTAACCTGGAACAAAATCTCCAAGAACATTTAAAGCCGAAGGATCATCTCCAGCACTTCATTTCACTGAACTTCTTTTGTTCAACTTTGCCTGCATCTAGCGTTCACGCCTCTAGAGGGCACTGTTTGCCTTGAAATGAAAGTTCTTTAAGTTTCAATCACCTTTTCCCTCTGGGGTCTATTGTTTTTGCTCTACAGTACTTCGTTTTCTTCCAGAAGGGTTTTCTTTCCTTTTGTGCCCGTGTATTTGTGGGAGCGTGCGTTTCTCCTTTAAAAGTGAATTTAGTGCGTATGAACATGGCAGATAATTACTCTGACCAAAGCCTGTCATGTCTGGGCAGGTCTTTTGAAAGCTTTCTTCTCCCATACATTCTTCCGGTGCCCCTCAGTCTGACCCAGGGTGCACCTCCCCCAACCCCAATTATTTCAGTCTGTGGGTCACCGTCACAGCTCTGCCAATGCATCTCAATCCTGCCTCACAGCTGCCTGGGCTGCTTCAGCCAGGGCTCCCTACTCAGGGCAACTGAGCCTTGATTTATGACATCCCTTTCCACCGGTCCTGGTCTCTCCTCGGGCGAGACTGCTGATCATGCCACATTTTCAAATTTGCTCTGCACTGCAAACTAATGTCTGGAAGGACAATAATTTGGCCCTGAAACCCATTTCATCTGTGACCTCCCTCATTCAGTCTGCTCTCTGGACATGAAGGACACCAGGGTGCCCCTTTATGCAGAGAAGGTGGGTGGGTAAGTATTGCTTCCTACTGCCTCTGTGTGAAATGTAGACACACACACGCACACACTCCTCAGGCCTCATGTCTGTGCAGTGTAGAAGCACTTCAGGAGCTCTGAGCCTAGTTGAGGGTCAGGGCCCACCTGAGCATCCCTATTCTTTCTCCACTCTGTTCCAAGGGCCTAGCAGTTCTCACTTTTCATGCTGCACACACAAGGGATGAAAGCATGTGTCCTCAGGGGTGGAAATTAACATCAGTGCGTGCTGGGGAGGGTGTAGTTGAGGACCAGAGAGGTGGATGGATGTGGAGGTACCAGGTGGAAGTACCAGGCATTCCTCAGTGAGATAGAGGGGACCCATGGAATGGCTTTAGGAGGAGATGGAAATAACCATTAACTTGACTGTGGTCTCATGTGGAGAGGGCTTCAGCAGCCATCAGTGAGGGCATCCTCTGAGCAACAGCATGTGAAGCTGCAGAATTTATTTGTGTGGCCTTCTTTCACCTTCCTCTTGTTTTTCCTTCCCTCCACAACGTTCTCCTCTCTTCTGGGTACTCTGTCCTACTCTGCCAAGAGGAAGTCCTGTAATCATAGGATGCCAATGCTAGAAGGGATCACTTTGTCTAGACAAAGATCATTTTGTCTTAATATCTCCATTTCAGAGTTGAAGAATAGGAACTCATCCGCACTGAGGATGTAATGATGATAATTATAGTAATAATGTAGCTATGCTTTTTAATGCTCTGGACACAGTTTTAAATGTATGAATGCATTTAATCCTTAGGATAATCCTGATAATATTATGACATCGTTTCATAAATTTGAAAACTCATGTACAGAGCAGTTACTTTTTCTAAGTTAACAGAGTTAGTGAGTGGCAGAGCAGAGTCCAATCTAAGCTGTCAGGCTCTACATGTCATATTTAAGTATATATGCTCAAAAAGTGCATGATTCATTGATTGTGTACTATGTGTCAGGTACTTTACATGTATTATCTAAAATTTTTGTTAAAACTGTGCTGTAAATCTAATATTCCCATTATATAGATAAATAATTTAATTCTTAGAAATATTAAATAACTTGCCGCTAGCCATAGAGCCCATAGGTGGCCAAGCTGGGATTTGAACTGGGTGTGTTAGGCTCCAAAGTCTGGGTTTGTTTCCTTTATTACACGGTTCACTCAAGTGACTTAATGCTATTCCAGGGATATTTGCATGTTAAGAACAAGACATGAGGAAAAGACTACACTTAACCAGGAACATTACTCTGGGCTAGAGATTGCAGAAATAAAGGAGTTAGGGAACATTAAACCATGTTGGTACTTTGTAAAACATACAAACATCCTTAGACACATGTCTGCTCAGCACTGCTTTGCAGAGGAAACACAGAGTGTTGGGGAGCACACTGGACATACAGGCAGAAAAGCTGGGTTTGCCAAAGCGCTCCACCAGCTGTGGGCAATTTTGTACCACTATACTTAACTCCTATGGGACTCAACTTCCTCATCTGTAAAATGGAAATGATAAGGCCAGCTCTAACATTTTCATAATAATATTGTAAATTATAAAGCCAATACATACTATTTATTTCTATTTCTTGTGAACTGGGAATTGAGACCTACAGCCCATCAGAGGTCAGCAGTCTTTCCTCTACTCAATGTGAGGAGGAGGAGGATTGAAGGTCAGGACAATGCGGAGAGTCTTTTTTTTTTTGGCCATAATGGGTAGCCAGTTGACTCAGGCCTTATGAGTGGGCTGGCTAGGGCAGACATTATCTGCTGTCATCCAAGCACTCCTCTCCAGCTTTAGAACAGAACAGCACAGGAGTCATTGCTTTGCCCCAACTCTGGACAAGGAGGAAGGAGGAGAAGATGGCCCATTAGGTGATAAAGGGAGACTATGGGAGGCATGCACCCCTCTACCTTCCAGAAATGAAAACATATGCCTTGAAACAAGATATAATAAGATCATCCATGTATTGTAACACATAAATTAGAATTTTTGTTTGTTCTGTAACAGTCCAAAAAGTGCAGTTTTAAAATCAAGATCAGAGGCCAGGCACAGTGGCTCAAGCCTGTTATCCCAGCACTTTGGGAGGACAAAGTGGGAGGATTGCTTGAACCTGGGAGTTTGAGACCAGCCTGGGCAGCATGGCAAAACCCTGTCTCTACCAAAAATACAAAAATTAGCTGGGTGTAGTGGTGTGCACGTGTAGTCCCAGCTACTCAGGAGGCTGAGGTGGGAGGATGGTTTCAGTCTGGGAGGCAGAGGTTGCAGTGAGCCAAGACTGAGACACTGCACTCCAGCCTGGGTGACAGAGCCAGACCGTGTCTCAAAACAAACAAACAAACAAACAAATCAAGATCAGGAGAAGCACAACAAGCTAAGATCTCTTCATTGTAATTCAGCTGATAAAGATACATTTATTGGGTCATTATTACACAGTTGTGTTACTTTTAAATGAGAAACACATTTAGAAATTGTTTCTAGAAACTCATAGAGAAACCTGAAATTTCTTGTAAAGCTTCTGGCTTGCTTGTGGAGGGTTCTCTTGCTAACATATCCCTGGAGCCTGTATCCTTGACAAGTGCTCAGTCACTATGTGTGTGGAGTGGGGAAGGTGGGGAGACAGGAGCTAAGCTGAATGCATACTGCGGCAGGGGTGGGGCAGGTAAATGAAGTACTACATGTCGACTTGCTTGGAAAACTATAAATCTCTGATACTGTTATTAAAATGTAGAAATTCTTTACTTGAGTGGGAGTGGTAGGGAGATTTCCTTGCCCAGCTCTGAATCCATTCCATCAATATGCATTTGTAGAGGATCAAGGAATGAAAGAATGTTCTTCCTCTCTATAGCCACTACATTTCCTGGAGCCCAGCAAGGTGTCCGTCACAGGAGGCCATCCAAATTTGTTGAATGCATGTGCTCAGGAAGTATCTTGTCATCACTTTCTCAGATATACAAATAAGAAACCCCTTTTACCCTCTACTCTTCATCATGACATCAGGAAGTAATAACTAAACAAAGTGGTCTCACCTAGCCATGACACTCTGTGTGTGTGTAGATAGGGCAGAAATATACAACATACTCCCTGGCTCTAAACCAGCCTCTATCTTGAATTTGTACTGTGTCTTCGGCAACACTTGAGTGTGTTTCCATCTTTAAAAACATCAGAGATCACATGTCTTGATTTTTTTTTTAAATTAGCTACACTTGAGTTTGAAGAAGGACATTGAATAACGGATACCTCACATTAAGAATGATTAGGTTTAGTCTCAGATCTTTCCCAAGTAATTCTATCTTTTTTGACCCTTGTAACAAGGCAAAAATAAGACAAAATCAAAACGAAACAGGCAATAGGAGACGATATAAGTACCACTGAGGACAAGCATACATTCTCCATGTTTTCCCACCTAAATGCCTTTACTCATGCCGTGATGTCTGCCTGGGGCACCGTTCTCTTATCTTTCGTTGGGTGAAATTCTCTTTATATTCAGAAGGACCAGCAGCACATGTGGCACCTCTGCCAAGAAACTAGGCTTGACTCATTACGTCTTTTCTTCCCCCTAAACTGTTGCATTTGGCTGTGTCTTTTTTATGATGTTTACCACATACTTGTGTAGGTTTAGTGTTTTGGGCACATATCCTATATATCCTGATAAATTGTAATTTTTTTTAAGCAATAGGCATATTTTCTTGATTTTTCTCTTTATTTTCATACTTCAAACACTGAAAATGCTAAATTGAATGTTGTTGAATACATAAATTAATGGAAGAGTAGAGGCTGGGCATGGTGGCTTTTGCCTGTAATCCAGGCAGGAAAGTAGCTTGAGTCCAGGAGTTTGAGACCAGCTTGAGCAACATAGTGAGACACCCCATCTCTACAAAAAATAAAAAATTTTGTTGGGCTTGGTGGTACATGGCTTTAGTCCCAGCTACTTGGGATGCTGAGGTAGAAGAATAGCTTGACCTTGGGAGGTTGAGGCTGCAGTGAGCTGTGATCGTGCCTGCACTCCAGACTGGGCAACCAAGCAAGACCCTGTCTCGAAAACACATACACACATATACACATGCATAATTTTTTAAAAAAGAAAATAGGAATGCTAGATCAGGTGGTATATAAACATGAACAGCTTTCTCTCTGAGCTGATATGTAAAGTTGAGGTAGAATGCTTCACTGAGCACCAGGCAAAATGAAACTGAATGTTCTTCAGCCACTCAAGGCAAGCTGTGAACTTCCCATTATCCTCTCTAAAGCCCAACTATCTGCTTATATATGCCTGTCCTCTCTTGCTAGTTAAGGAAATCTCTCCACCAATTCTCCCTTTTCTCTTCTACAGCATCAAATTTCCCCTTTTTTACTAGACAATTACCGTTCACATACAAGCATGCTATAATTTTCCCCATGTTTTTTAAAAAAGGAGAAAAACAGAAAGTCTTCCTGAGACACTATTTCTCTCCAGTTACTGTCTCATATCTCTGTTGCCCATGACAACAAAACTTGTTGAAATGTTTCTCTCTACCCCCATTATCGATACATTGTACTTCTTTTACACCAGCCCCAATCAGGCATTTGCCTCCACTTCTTTACCAAAGTGCTGTTGCTAAGCTCACCCATGACCTCCCTGTTGTGAAGTTCAGTGGTCCATTCCTAGCCCTCATCTCTCTTTCTCCACCAGCAGCATTTGGCACAGATGATCAGTCTCATTACTTTACTTGGCTTCTGCAGTGCCATACTCCTAATTTACTGGTTTACTTCCTAATTCACTGACAATTCCTTCTTTTGTACCCTTTGCCGATTCTCCCTCATAGATCCTTAAACTCTAGTATGACTCCGTGGCATAATGCTCAGACTTCTTTTCTTCTCTATCTCTTATCACTTGCTGCGTGGTGCCTCCAGCCTCATGACTTTAAACATCATCTATGCTAAGGATTACCAAATACATCATTCTGATCTTGACTTCTCCCCTGAGTCCAGCTGCCTAGTCATCATTTAATCTTGGATGTTTTGAGATGTCTTTAGGCATTTCAAACTTAACATGTCTCAAACCTCACTGTTGATCATGATCATTCCTTCACACTTGTTTATTTTCCCTTGTTTTTCCCATTTTAATAACCAGTAATTTCATTCTTATGTTTTCTAAGAGTAAAAACTTTAGTGCCATTGTTGAATTTTAATAAATATCTCATAACAAATTCACTATCCAATCTTACCAGCTCTACCTTCTAAGTTTACACAGACTCTAGCCTTTGCTCATCACCTTTATGTTGATCCTCCTGGTTTAAGGACGCCATAATTTATGGCCTCGTTGCTTTTACCCTTGACCCCCACTATACTCTGTTCTCTGGCTAGCCACCAGAAGTATCCTTTTAAAAGCACAAATCAGATCTTATAATTCTTCTGTCAGTGGTTTTTCATCTCAGAATAAAAGCCAATGTTCTTATAATAACCTATCAAGTGGCCAGCCACATTAACCCTCTTATGGTTTCCCCAGGGGACCAGAATAGTCCTGCTGCAAGGCCTTTGTACCTGCTGTTCCCTCTGCCTGGAATGAACTTTCTCTGGGTTTCCACGCAGCTCACTCTTTCACTTCTGTCAGGTCTCTTTGCAAATGTCATCTTATCAAGGACACTGTTCCTAAACACTCTGTTTAAAATAGTGCTTCCTCTGCCTCTTTCTCTGATTTTATTTTCCCTGCTACCTTATATTATCACCAGACATCCTATGTATTTTACATATTAACTCTTTATTGCCTGTTTACCCATTGCTAGAATCTAAATCTTTTAAAAGTGAAATTGTCTTTTTCTCCCCACTGTCTCGTCCTTAGTGCCTACATACAGTGCCTGCCATAAAGATGGTGCTGAAGAAATATTCGTTGGTGTTTAATAAACAAAGCAACAATACTAATCAATTTCTACAATTTTTAAGTCTCATACCTTTTTCTTTAGGGATGTGGGAGATAGTGGTCATGAAGGGAGAGGCTTATTAAAAAGTTGACAATGGGGCCGGGCGCGGTGGCTCACGCCTGTAATCCCAGCACTTTGGGAAGCTGAGGCAGGCGGATCATGAAGTCAGGAGATGGAGACCATCCTGGCTAACACGGTGAAACCCCGTCCCTACTAAAAATACAAAAAATTAGCCGGGCATGGTGGTGGGCGCCTGTAGTCCCAGCTACTTGGGAAGCTGAGGCAGGAGAATGGCGTCAACCCGTGAGGCGGAGCTTGCAGTGAGCCAAGATCGCGCCACTGCACTTCAGCCTGGGCCACAGAGCAAGACTCCGTATCAAAAAAAAAAAAAAAAAAAAAAAAGTTGACAATGGGCTGGGAGAGAGAGAGAGAGGAGAATTAAGTAAAATTCCACATAAAGAATCATCAGGCATGGTTCTAAAGTAACAGAAAGAATTCTTTTTCAAGACTTGGTATCTCACTTCTCACAGGTTTGCTCTACTCTAAATAACATGCCTAAACACTAGGGACCCATCTTCCACATCAGAATAATATGATTCTGCCAGTGTGTGGGATTTGGGAACTAGTGGGGAACAATTCATTTTCAGAAGAGAAGATGATCAATACATTGAGACATTAAAGCAAATGTTGTTCATTTATACATTGTACTAACCAGTCTTGAGTGCTTATGGGGTATCTTTCTTGGGACTCTGGTTAATGGTGTGAGGAGCAAAGAAAATACAGACCCTGATCTGCTTCTGTCTTCGTGTAGGCTGATCCCTGTGAAGAAGTCATGGGGGAAGGCTGGCCCAAGGTGTGTGGGTGGAGAGCGAGACAAGAAAATGGGAGCAGTCATGAAGCAGTGTCCTGAAATGTCTTGCCTTCCAAGGCCTTGGGGTTTCTGCCAAAATGTGGGTTTTGTAGGGAGGTAAGCAGCTCCAAACCTGGAAGGACATGTGGTTGAAATTATAGAAAAAAGACAAAATTATAAAGGAGGCTACTGGATGAAAGGCTGGAGTAATTTTTGTGGGGAGTAGTGAGCCCCTGTGTATACGAACATCCATGTTGATTCTCATTTATCAGAGTAAGTGCTTGCCTGGCCACATGGTTAGACTGCTCTAACAAACTGTGCCAGATGTTACCAATAAAAGAGAGTCCTTCTTTTTACATACCATTATTGGCATAATATTTTCTGTTCCCAACTCTTGTGGAGTCATTGTTGACAGCTTGATGAACTAAGGACTCACTCTGGGTTTGACTGTGTTTCAATCACGAAAGCCCAAGACTGAAAGCAGAGTTAATAAGAGCTAACTACCTGTCTTGACAGAAAAACATAATATTAGTACCTCAGGTAGGACATCCCAAGAAAAAAATGGTTTCACGTAAGAAAGGTCCCAGAGGCAGCTGTATAAAGCCCTATTGGTGGGCTTCTAGGTTCAGGATATGTGAGATGTGGATCATACATTCCCTATTGCAGATTGTGTAAGGGAGGGAAGACAGGGAAGACGGAGCAGGGAAGCTAATGACACTATCAATGTGAAACATGGACTAGACCACCTCCAAGTACCTGGTCACTTGTAGATATTAATTGTCATTGTAATAATAATGATACAATGTAATGACCGCTATTTATTTGGTGACTACGTTTTGCGAGCCACGTATTTGTATATTATATAAGCATAATAAATATATATATTGGTAGTTTTTGCAAGAGCCTATGAGACAGGTATCAGTTACCCCTCCATTTTTCCTTACTGTATTCATGGCCCACTCTCTCAATTCTTCCCCCTTTTTCTGAAGGGGGAAAGTTCTCTTCAGACATTTTGAACCTCCATCTTGTCCTTCCCATCTCCAGAAGATGCTGGCCTCATACTGACTGAGTGCTTTGAGGTAAGAGCTACGAAAGCTTTATTCATTAAGGACTTTAAACCTTTACAATGTGCTGTCCTTTGCACGTTAAAGTTCTCAGAGTGGAACAGATGCAAAACCAAAGCCAAAAATAAAAAAACAATAACGCTGTAATCCCAGCACTTTGGGAAGCTGAGGCGGGCCGATCACTTGAGGCCAGGAGTTTGAGAGCAGCCTGGCCAACATGGTGAAACCTCGTCTCTACTAAAAATACAAAAATTAGCTGGGCATGATGATGCATGCTTGTAATCCCAGCTACTCGGGAGGCTGAGGCAGGAGAATCGCTTGCACCAAGGAGGCGGACATTGCAGTGAGCCAAGATCGTGCCACTGCACTCCAGCCTGGGTGACAGAGAGAGACTCTTGTCTCAAAAAAATAAAACAACACAAAAACCAATAACAAATACAAGAACAAGATCTTTCTTTTGTTAACGTCCTTATCTCTGATGGCATAACTTCCTTCCAGAGGTGAGAGGGGAAAAGGAGTGAGGGAAATAATAGGTCCTTCTTTGAACACATTATTTTCTTTATTTTATAAATGAGAAACTAAGTCTCAGTATAGTGAAATTGGGGGCCAAACTGATAAGCAGGGAAAATGTGTTTTGAATTCAGGTCTATTTGACTCAAAAGTCCACAGATCATGGGCCATGTACCTTCTCACGGCTTCTATTCCATTCTTCAACTTGTAGGTCTTTAAAAGATCTGCATGAATGACTCAATTCTGAGCTGGCCCTTTTACTATCAGTCTCTCTGTGGGTCCCAGATGCTTATGTTGTTGCTGCATGAATGTCAGGGGTGGGAAAGGCAGTGCTGTATATGGAGGGAAGGAAGGAACCATAAACAATACAAGGAGCCACAATTCTGTCTATAACAAGGGGAAAGTGGAAAAATCACCTCTAAACTGGTAATGTGATTGAATAAACTGTTTCTAGATAGAGTTAGATTAGGTTTCCCATGCAGAGGCCCTATATTCCACTATATGACACCCAGCACCATTCCAGAAAAACAAGTGGTCAGGTCACAAGCTGGAGAAGACAGCTGACCTTGTCCCAGGTAAGGGGTTTGCATATGGAGCCTGGGCTGTGTCCTCCTCCCCTTCTTTACCCTTGAGAATACTGGGTGCCTGTTACTACAGTGGTAGTTTTTTTACACCCATATCCTCCCCTTCCCTGCAGTTCTTTCTTCCCTTCACCTACCTCTAAATCCATCTGTCCTGAAGTGAGAATTAATGAAAGACTCCAGACTTCTGGGTAAAGATATCTTATTCCACTCTTCATTTACTCTACTACTCTCATTCAGTATGACTGTGAGCAAAAAGGTAACCTGTACCTCACCATGTATAAAATAAGAGACTTATAAGGAAATTTTGAGAGGACATTGAAACCCACAGATAAAACATCCTTAAGCCTAAGGCGAATTGCGCATCGCTGTTTCATTTTCATTGGGAATAAACCTTGTTTTTCAGTCTGGCTTGTGCCTTCTTTTTTCCTCCTGAATTGTTTTTAATAACTGAAATCGCTATGACATGGATGCAGCGTGAATTAGATATTTCCTGGTCAGCTATTGATACGGCTAATGGTGCAAAGTCACAATTTATCAATAATTAAACTTGACTCATATAGTTACAAGTTTTTAAAGGAAGATAAAAAGAAAACTCCAAAATGCAAAACACACAGAGGCTTGAGAATTGTCAGGAAACAGAGGAAGTGGAGAAACCTGAATTATAGAAAAAAAAAAGCTCACTGAAGAACACAAATTAAAAATCTGTATCCAGTTCATGATGTGGACAACATGTGGGCTGCTGTTGTATTGCCAGTCTTTCACAAAAGATTCCATGTTAACTTATATTTACAGTCTAGGATGTATTATATTGATCTGGACAGTGGGTAAAAGAGATCATAGAAAAAAGTCAGGAGATTAAATTTCTCCACCTAATAAAATATTAAACCAGAGAGAAAAAAGGAGGGGAAAAATATAATTAGTAATGAAGGGCTGCACAATTCGGGAGGATATTGGGGGAATACTTGAGAGAAAATACTGAAGGAAGGATAATGACGGCAGAATAGGTTGCCCTAGACATCAAACAGCCTTTCTGGGTTTAAAGAGGTGAAAGACGAGTGAAAAGAATTTTTAGGATGCTGCTTGAGAGCCATGCAGCATAATTATCCTGTTGGGGGCTTTTAAAGAGTCTTAAGATCACCATTTTGTCAAAGTCCTTTTATTTATTGTTATTATTATCATTAATACTGTATGAAAATTGGCCATGAGGTAGCCAACTTTACTTAGGCTATCTACACTTAAATAAATGATTTCATGTGTGGTAGATGGATCGTGTGGTATTCAAAAGCACAATCTCACTGATTTCATTGCCATGTATCTATTTTTTTAAGAAAAATTATATGTGTATATGTATATGTATGTTTAAACTCCTTGTTAACAAAGTATTCTTTTTATTGATTTTATTCAGTTAGTTGCCTTACAAAACGTAATATCATAACTGTTAACATAAAAATTCAGCAAACTGTTGCTAACTATTAATAGCATAGTTAGCTGAGCACATGTTATAAGGGAAGGAAAATACCAAAACCCAGATGAAGTTCTTCCATTACAGTCCAGCAGAACAAAGGAGATTCTGTTTCTCAGACACTTAAATTAGGCAAATAAAACAGATAGAGTCTCTCTCCTCTGTCTGAAGCGGTCCACCAGTAGAAATATTCTGATTAATATGAACTAGACAGTTAAGGCATTAGACACTCAAGACATTCCACAGCTTATAATACAATAATGATTTACTTTCTTGGGCTTCAAAGTTTGAAAGTATTTTTTTCTTTTAAATCATTTAAGTATCAAATTGGTGGCTTTTCAGCAGCAGTAACTTCACTCAAAAATAAGCACTCTTCTTCAAAATCTATGTTTTGAATCCTCCAACTCAATTTTTAGACAAAGTAACTTTAAAGTAAGTGAAGACCACATGTCCTTTTTACAAACTGCTTTTCTTGACAAGAAGTAGTTCAAGGAGGTATTGTTCAGGCTACATTACTGGATGGTGCTGGTAAATACAATTTTGGCCGTAGTTTGTTTCCAATTTAGTGACACTGCCTTTTTGGAATAAGATACTAAGGATTATAGCATTATTAGGATTTACAAAAACCGCTATGATTTAGTAGCAATTGAACTTCCAAATTTTAACCTCTTGGCAACAAAACCCAATTTCCTCTTTCTTACATTAGCTCCTAATTGTCAAGACATTAAATAGCAAGCACAAAGATACTGCACGTCTAATTGCAGCATTTGGCAGAAATGAAGGGAAAGGAAGTTGTGCTACATGTTCAAAGGGATTGTGAGTGTCTTAGTGAACCAGAGTTTCAGTAACAAAATATCATAGACTGGATGCCTGTAACAACAGGCATTTATTTCTCACAGTCTTGGAGGCTGGGAACACTAAGATCAAGTTGCTGACAGGTTCAGTGTCTGGTGAGAGCTCCTTCTCCTGGCTTGTAGATGGCCACTTTCTTTCTGTATCCTTACTTTGTGGGGAGAAGGAGAGAGCTCTAGTCTCTTTCTCTTCTTGTAAGGATACTTATCCCATCATGGGGGTTCCACCCTCATCTCACCTGTTAAGGCCCAAAGCCCCCATCTCCTAATATCATCACACTGTGGTTAGGATTTTAACGTATGAGTTTTGGAGGAAAACAAATATTCAATCCATAGGACTGAGCAACCAAAAGACACCAGGAGAAGATTAAAATGTTACATGAGGTCTCGTCTTTAACGGTGGCCTTTAATCCTTTAATCCCCCTCCAGGAACCACACTTTTCTGTTTTTGCTTCTCTTGCTTCTTTTTGTCACTGCAGAGCATCAGTAATCTTTTTCAAGTCATCAACTTCTAAAAAAAGGCACACATCTCCATCTAAGGATACCCCAAACTTGCATAATACAGTGACTTTTCATATTGTGTAATTTTATTTTTTAGTAACTTTTCAAAATCCAGGAAGCCATCTCTCCAAAATGGGTTCAGAGCCTTGGCTCCATAAACTGTATTAACACCAAACGTCTTTTTGGCTTGTTTGAAGTCTGACTCTTCCTGGAATTTCTTTAGTTTAGTCCCGGTCGAGTTTGCTAATTGTTCTTTGGTGTTAGCACTTTATGTTCTCCTAACATCTTTTTAATTTAATGTTTTTTTTTCCAGTTGCTGTAATTTCTCTTTGGCTTTCTCGAGTCATATACATATACATGTATATAATATTATCTATTTATCTACCTGCCTATCATCTATCTATTATCTATCTATCGATCGATTATTTATCGATCTATCTTTTCTGAAACCTTTACTTCTAGTTTTACTTCTCTTTCTTTCTTTTCACATCATCACTGTCGCCCCATTTATCCTTGATATCCTGGTCATTGCCTTCTCAGTTGTCCCCGCCAGTGGTATTGCGGTATTGCCGGCCCCCACCTCCCGCACAGCGGTGCTTCACGGAACTCCTGCGGCGTCCTGGGAGCACCGGCACAGCCGCTGCCATTTCCCGGCAGGGGCACATGGGAGCGACAGCGAGGCGTCAGGGCCGGAAGTGTCCCTGTCTTTGCCCTCGTTGGCTACTGCGGGGCAGGCTGGGACCGAGGCTGTGTGCAGAGGCCTTTGGTGGCTGCGCACGTTGGGGAGGGGACGTAGAACTCAGAGTGATTTTGAGGTTGGTGAAAAATGTTGGATGTGTAACCTTAGACTGTGGTCTAAATGAACCACAGAAATCAAGCTAAAGGGAAAGTAGATAAAACCAGGAGAAAGAACTCTTCTGGATTTCTGTTGCCACTGATTACCATATAACATCTCCCTTCCCCACAAGATTCCCAGCCCCTACTTAATCACTGCACACTGATCTCAGTACTGCTGTGAAGAGACTTTGCAGAGGTAATGAAAGCCCTAAATCAGTTGACCTTGAGACTTGGTGGGCCTGACCTAATGATGTGAGTCCTTTCAACGCAGAATTTTCTCTGGCTGGCAGCAGAAGGGGAATTAGAGAAATCTGTAGCATGAGAAGCCTTCCACATGCCATTACTGGCTTTGCCAGGGAGGTGGCCATGGGGCAAGGACCTGAGAACAGCCTCTAGGAGCCTGTCCGTTCCTGGCCAATAGCTGACAAGAAAACGGGAACTTCAGTCCTACAACTGTGAGGAACTGAGCTCTGCAGACCACCTGAGTGAGTCTGAAAGGACATTCTTCTCCAGAGTCTCTAGGTAAGAGCACAGCCCAGCTGACGCCTCGGTTTGCACCTTCTGAAACTGTGAGCAGAGAACCATGTTGAGCTCATAGGACTTCTTACCTACAGACTTGTGAGATAATAAATGGTTGTGTTTTAAGCCACTAGGTTGTGGTCATTTGTTACTCAGCAATAAAAAGCTAATACATTCCTCATCACTGATTCAAGTAACAAAAGAGGGAAAAATACAGGGACAGCTAGGGACAACAATACATAGCAAAGATATATAGAACCATGGGCTTTGCCTTATAGTTCACGTGTTCTCCACCCAGGAGACAAAATTATTGAACTAGAAAAAGCATTAAATGGGTAGCTTTGGGCATTCGCATAAAACTCCTAGTGTCTGTTTCTCCCATATGTAAAATGCAGATAATGATGTCATCCTCATAGAAGAGTTGAAGAAATAATTGAGGTAGTTGATGTGAAAGTGTTTTACAAATGTACAAAATTAATGCATGGGTGGCTTTTTTTTTTTTTTTGGAGACGGAGTCTCACTCTGTCTCCCAGGCTGGAGTGCAGTGGCGCAATCCCAGCTCACTGCAACCTCTGGGGTGGCATTATTTTTAAGCAAACCTAAAAGAGGCAAATTCAAATTTGCAAACAGATATAAGAGGGGATGATTCTATTCTTTCACTGGAGGAGTTTTCTCCCATTCCCAGTACTATTTCCCAAGGTTTCTGTCTCTTTATTTGGACTTTTTCTGTGCTATGGAATAAAGTGATGGAAGGGGTATTACTATGAAGACTTTGCCAAACAAAGACAATGGTTAGAAAGGATGCCTTTTATATCTTTTTTTCTATATACTCATATTCTATCCATTGTTACAGCAAAGTTAAGTAACTTTTTTAAAGCTGTTATTGTTACTTTTTTCACTCATTTGTATATTGTGTTCATTCATTCATGAAATATGTATTTAGTTCTTGGTATGTCAGGCATTTAGAAAAGCACCATTCTACTTGGAAGGCTCTGATGTGACGCTAAGAAACTCATTGTTAAGGGCTGTTTTAGAAGGTTTTTTTTTTTTTACCTTAGGTTTTTGTGCAAACAGCAGAGTTCAAAGTCCTCACACCAAAAACACATGCCTGTTTCTTCAGAGAGAAGAGCCATTTGACAAATGCCACCTTTGACCATTTCCCTTATGTGTCCAAGAAACTCATCTGGGTTCAGATCTGGGAGTCTGTAGTTCTAGATCTACTCATCAATCAATACTGTATTGAAGAATTTCTTCCACAAATTCCTTCAGCAGAACTCTAGGTCTGTTAACGAAAGCTCAGTTACATTTAATTGAACTTAATTTTGTTGTGAAGTGGATGTGATGTGAGGGCAAATCCTGCTTTTCTTTCCTAACTTGCATTGTATGTACTCTGTATTGTGTCAGCACCAGGATCAATGTGACTGCATTTTGTTGACTAGAAGTATACTGAGACTGATGAGGATCTTGGCTAGCCAAGCCTATCAGCACTTGTGCCCATGGTCAGGTCAGGCTCAGGGGCACTCACAAAGCAGAGTAGTTGATTGAAAAGCAAGCATAAAAGATAAGGTTGGACTATGCTTGCGATACACATTATTGAGGCAATCAATGGGGCATGAACTTGGCAGAGTTCTAAGGGACATAAATCCCAAACGTTAAGGTAGGAAGGTGATCATAAGTCAGAATAGTCAGGAACAGAAGAGAGACTTGGACAATAGAACATTTTGAGGTGACAGTACAGGCACCAGCAGGGCCTCTCATTGAAGAAGGAAGCCATTTCAGAGCCTAAAGATTCCTAAAGATTCCTGGGCCTCTGGACAAGAATAAGACTTTTGGTAATGGACACCAGGTCATAGGGAGGATAAGCGGAGATTCAGTTAACTCAAATCAATGGATATTTATTGAGCACTTCCCTGATTTCAGAGTGCATTTACGACTTTGTACAAAGAAATGACTGTTGTATGGCCCATATTCTTAAAGAAGTTACAATCTAGAAGGAGAACCAGGCACCCTACAAGTATTAAGTCAGATATTAATAAGCATTGGAATAAAAGTGACATGCATTTCCAAGTACTATAAGATAAAGAAATATTGCATTTTTTGGGAAAGCATGACTTCTGGTTGACAGGTAAAGATCTTTGACAACAACACTTGCTCTGGTAAAACCCATATAAAATGAAAGGCCCAGGCTTAAGAAGATACAGTATTCACTGAATGTGGAAATGGGTGCAATTCCTTTCACTAGCTGCTACCTCTTCTCTGCCACATATACAAAATCTCTCTTAAGTTATCATATGGGCTTACAAAATCTTTCAGCCAACTTTCTGAGTGCCTAGTATGTGCTAGGCACATGATGGGGAAGAAGGACAGTGGAGAGAGGGCAAAGAATAAATGCTGTAGTATCTGACTTCAAGGAGTTTACAAGCCAGACAAGGCAGACATCTGAGAGATGGTGACACAGGTCGAGGGGTCTACTAAGCTCCTAAGACACTATTTGTGCTGCCACCGACTGTGCAGGCCTGTAAAATGTGCTATTACCACCTTTATGGGTTTCCAGCTAAATGTCTTGTTTAGAAATGGGAAAAAGTACAAGGAAAGGGCTGATAACAGCCTACTCTCCTGTGGAAGATCTTAGGGTTCTTGAAGCTAAGAGGGACTTAAAAATGTAAATTAGACCACAGAGTCATTCATCCCAAGCTGTGAGCTATGCAACTCCAGGCAGAAATGTTGGAAAAGGTATCCTCTATTGAAAAAGAAGGCCCCAGCCAATGCATCTCCAAAGCTAGGCTGAAAGAAGGAGCAAGCCAGATGGTTTTTGTGTTTAAAGAACCCACAAGGCAGTCTAGGTTTCCAGACAGTTAATAGGGGTGAGAAGTAGGGTTTGAGGGATGGGGACTGGGGCAAGCAGAAAATAATTTTAATTCTGACCCCCATTAGAGATGTTCTGACCGGTGATTGGAGACTGTGACCAGAACCTTCTTGATAAGATAGGGGGTATCAGTGGGACTTGGGGCTCTGAATATGTATGGCCCAGATTTCTTTGTGTGGCTGATATCTGACTGGATATTTATTCTTCTAGATTACACATTCTGACTCTGAGGAACAAAGAGCTGGCAAGAGCTGCTCTCTGGTGCTTAATAATTTGAAGGAATTTACATTTCAATGCAGCCCTGTGTTAAATTTCTCACACAGTCTCTCTCCCTACTCCCTACTTGCCTTCCCCTCCCCCTAATTTCTTCCAATGGAAAGAACAGACCACTTTCCCAGTCTAGGAAAGGCAGTGGACAAAAAGAAAGAAAGAGAAAATCATAGCGACATCATCGGGGGGAGGAGATTTATTGATATTCCACTTAGAATTTATTCCCTCAGAATCCTATTTATTTTATTTATGTTTATAAGTCATGCATTACCAAGTACAATGAAATCTCCAGAAAACCCAGAAGGTTAGTTGGCGTTCTCTGTGATTTGAAAGATGAAACAGAGGGAGAAAATGAATAAGAAGTGAAGGTGTGGGAGGGGCTGGGGACAGGAATAGGTGGCTTAGGAGAAAACATTTCCTAAGGAATAGCACATGTCGCTTTGGCTTCCTCTGTGTGAGCAAGTGTGATCCAAATAATTTCCTCGGTCCTTCCCCACTGCCCCTCCCCCTCCTCCCAGGAGAGGGGATTCATTGTCAGGTAATTAACCATCAGCATTATAGAAAGCACTCACTAGGCAGAAGTGTGAAAACACATTTACACCTCATATAAATGGGATAGGAGATTTTGCTGTTTGAGTGGCACCTGAGGAGCCACAAATTGACAAAGATAAAGTCATCCATGGTTATGATTATAAGATCTTAAGTGCTCACATTTTGTTTCTAAAATGGGCCACCCTTTCTCCCTTCATGCTGATATCACAGAGCATATAGTGACCAGTAGACTACAAGGAGCTTGGGATATAGCTTAGGAGACATGGCAGCCCAGCTAGGATCCTACACTGGTAATTCAAGGGGTTTATTCTGCCATTGCAAGTGCGGTCAATCAATACACTTGTAAGACATGGTTCATTTGTACCCTAACGCATTGTTTCTGCCTGCAGGATACTGACATACAAGTATATAATTATAATACAGGGTGATAGTACCTACAGAAAAGGCATGCCCAGGAGGTTATGGAAGCGTGGAAGTGGCAGTCATGGAAGATTTCATGGAGGAAGTGACATGAAATGAGGTTCAGAGAATGAAGAGGGGCTTGTTAGGTGAATTCAATGAAAAAATGGAAACACCAGCGGGATAGTTTGGGTTCGCATTGTACATTGTTTGGTATGAAAGAGTGGACAGATGAGGCTAGTTTAGTCTGTAAGACAGGCTTGTGGATGTGCCACAAAATAACTTGGATTTTATTCAGTAAATGATAAAAAACCTTTATGGAAATAAAGGCAGTCTGTGGATGGGGTGATTAGTAAGGAAAAAAGGAAAAAGGAAAATGGATTTTTATATTCACCATGATAAAAATATGGAAACCTTGACACAATACTTTTAAAACTAACCACAGGACAAGTAGGTCTAGACTTCTTCTCAACTGGAGAAGGAGGAGGGAATTAAGAGCTATAATTTTCATACTCATAAAGATATTCTGGCTAATTATAGTTAGTTCCAACCAGAAACTTCTCAGTAAAGGGGAAAGGACATCTGTGGAACTGGGGGCAGAGCCTTATTAGCCTCCACGGTAGTATTTAACATCAATTGCTATTAGAAAAGCAAACCTTTCAATTGAACTGCCTCTTCTCTGGCTCTAAATTTAACTCATCTCAATCTTCACTGTAGAAGAACGGGAAATTCCTACTTCACACAACTCTAAGGGGACATTATTAGGTCTGTCCCATCTCCTATATGTTATAACTATGATTGCACCAAGCCTTGGGCATCTCATAAAAACATGAGGTTCTCTTAAGTATAGGAGGGACATATTTAGGATGAATGAAAAAGGATGTGGGCCCTTTAATAAATGTTATTTGATGTCACAGAATTTAGACGTACTTTAGATGTAACAGAGATTCTTCTCTTCCTTAGGCGAATTTATTCTCTTCTTACTGTTTTACAATGTATGTATGTATTATTGTTCAGGTATCATAAGGCTAACAGATCAGGTGATGAATACCATTGAAGAGATAATTTGTTATCGTTCTTAAGAGGGGGAGGAATGCCATGCCACAAGGTGGAGGGAGCACAAGGAAATAAATGTGAGCAGAAATTTTATTGTAGTTTCCATGGGAAGAAATGAGTGAGGCTGCGTAAACAGGTTTAGGATTGACTAGTTTGAATAATTTGCATGTAGGAACTACATTTAGTCATCTGGTATCTGGCCCTGTGGTGATCAGCGCAAGGGAATAGAGGCCTAAAATGTTAGAGCCCAATAGATAGAGGATGTGATTGGGGATATGGGCTCTGGATTGGTTGGTTCGCATAATGAAAGGTGTGCTTGCAGGTGAGTCCTTACTATATCTAGGAATTGGTTATCTCTGGGAGGGGCTGTTCTTCCAGCATCAGCAAGGACCCAGACAGATATCAAAGCAGCAGAAATGCATGATTAATATCCCTAAAGACCTTACACTTTCTTAGATTCTTCTTTGAACTTTCTCTTTTCTCTTTGAAGATTGGCAAGAATCCCCCTGTAAGCATCTGATAAGTGATGTCTATAATAGAAATAATATGACTTCCTGGTTTCTATGAACTTTTTCTGCAACCTTATAGGAGACACCAGATTTGATTGATTTATGAATGGAATAGTGGTGTGGTAATCTTTTATGCTACTTTCTGGATCAACCCAAGAATAGTTGCTACAGCCCACATTTTCTGTTACCAATGCATCAGGTTTATAATTCTGTTAAAGCACCTCTACAAGTCAAGATGTTTTAGGTGGTAATTAAGAGAAAATTCATCTTAAAATGGCTTAAAGAAATTACATTATTTTACTTAACAAGATATATTAAAGTAGAGAATTCAGGGCCTCAATCGTATTTTCAAAGACCTGGCTCTGTCTTCCTGCTGTGCCATTTTGGTGTGTAGAATTGTCTTCAGGCTGACTCCCTTCAAAGATGCAAAATAACTGCAGCTTTTTCAGGAATATGTCTAGACCAAGAAACAAAACAGAACAAAAGTCCAGAGTAAGAAGAGAAATGATTTCTAATTTAAAATTTTTTCTATTGACTCCTTTTCAAAGAACTAAAGTTTGGTTTCTTAATTTTCTCTATTTTTTGACCTTCTTTTGTTTCTTTGATTTCAACTCTTTATTTTCTATGTTGTACTTAATTTTTTTCTTTTTTAGTTTTTAAAAATGAAGCTTCGATCATTGATTTTAAACCTTTCTTTTTTTCTAATGTAAGTGTAAGTATTTAAAGCTGCCAATTTCCTTGTAAGCACTATTTTAAGTGTATTCTATACATGTTGATATGTTTTGTTTTCAATATCATTCATTTGAAAATACTTTCTAATTTTGTTTCAGAATTTCCTTTTTGGTTCATGAATTATTTTGAAATATATTGCTTAATTTCCCTATATTGAAGATTTTAAAGATATCTGTTATTAACATTTAGTTTATTTCAATTTTTGCCAGAGAGCATATTTGGTTGATTTCAATCCTTTAAATGTCCTGAGACTCATTATGTACCATTTTGTGTATTTTGAATGTTCCATGTATGCTTGGAAAAAATTGTGCATTCATAAGTTGTTCTATGTAATATTCTATAAATGATAAATTTGATTAAGTTGTTTGATAATGCTGTTCAAATCTCAATAACCTTTCTTAGTTTTGATCTACATTTAAAAAAACAATTATTGAGAGAGGAGTGTTAAAGGGTATAATTATATTTATGAATTTGGCTTTTTCCTTTCAATTCTGTTAGTTTTTGCATCATATATTTTCAAGATCTGTTATTAGGTACATAGATATTAAGGACCAATTGTTGTTCTGATGAATTGTTCTTATTATGAACTGTTTTTCTTTATTGTGAATAATACTTCTTGTATTAATGTCTATTTTTGTGTTATAGTTACTTCAGAATTCTTATGATTATGGTGTATCATAAGGCGTATCTTTTACTATCCTTTCATTGTAACCTACCTGTATCTTTATAATCAAATTGGGTCTCTTGTAAACAGCATATAGTTAGGTCTGGGTTTGTTTCTTAAAATTTAATCAACCTCTGCCTCTAATTTATTACATCCAATGTAATTATTGATATGGTTGGCTTTAAGACTACCAGTCTGTTCTTTATGTTCTATTTGCTGCATCTGTCATTTAGTTTTATCCCTTTTTTTAAAATGAATTAGTTTTTGGAAACATACAATTGTATTTCTCTCATTGGCTTTTTAGCCACACTTCTTTAGTTATTTTTATTTGTGGTTCTACGGATAACAATGTACATATATAACTTATTCCAGATAACCTTGAATTAACATTAAACCTCTTTACATACAATAATCTTAGCAAGTATAGTTACATTTAAACAATTTAACCCTTTGTGCTACTGTCATCATACATTTTCTACTTCTAAATGTTATAAACCCAATAATAGTATGAAATAACATATTGTTATTATATTTTCTTTAAAGTCAATTGAATTTTTAAAAATTAATCTGTAAAAAACAGCCTTTTATGCTTACCCACATACTTACTATATCTGGCATTTCTTGTTTCTTCATGTAAATTCTAGTTTCATCTTGTATCATTTCTATTCAGCCTAAAGAACTTACACATTTTTTGTTGTGTAAGTCTACTTATGAGAAATTCTCTCAACTTTTCTTTATCTGAAAATCTCTTCATTTTTTATTCATTTTTAAAGGGCATTTTAACTTATTGTAAAATTATAGGTCATCATTTTTGTTTTCGTTGTTGTCATGCTTTAACAAAGTCATTCCATTATATATTAGCTTGCACTGTTTTTGACAAAATCAGCAATAATTCTTATAATTGGAACCCTGTACACAGTGTCTTTTTATTTTTGGTCACTTTAAGGAGTTTGCCTTTGCTTTTAAAACCCGTCGGTTTTTTGTTTGTGTTTTTTTACTATACTTTAAGTTCTGGGGTACATGTGCAGAAAGTGCAGTTTTGTTACATAGGTATACATGTGCCATGGTGGTTTGCTGCACCTATCAACCCGTCATCTACATTAGGTATTTCTCCTAATGCTATCCCTCCCCTAGTCCCCCACCCCCCAACAGGATGTGGTGTGTAATGTTCCCCTCCCCGTGTCCATGTGTTCTCATTGTTCAACTCCTACTTATGAGTGAGAACATGAGGTGTTTGGTTTTCTGTTCCTGTGATAGTTTGCTGAGAATGATGGTTTCCAGCTTCATCCATGTCCCTGCAAAGGACATGAACTCATCCTTTTTATGGCTGCATAGTATTCTATTGTTTATATGTGCTACGTTTTCTTTATCCAGCTAGGTATATTATTAAAAAAACTGATGGTCCATCAGTTTTATTATAATATACCTAGGTATGGTTTTCTTTGTGTTCTTTTTGCTTGAAGTTTGTTGAGCTTCTTACTCCAAGTGTGTTTGCATTTTTAAGTCAAATTTGCAAAATATGTTATTCATTATTTCTTTACATTTCTTTTGTGGTCCAATCTTTCTCCTTCTCCTGTAACTCCAATTACGTGTATGTTAGGCCACTTAATAGTGTCCCACTGGTTACTTCCTATCTGTTCCTTTTTATATCATTCTTTTGTGCATTCTTAAGTTTATTGCCCTGTCTTCTAGTTTATTGATTGTTACTTCTTCAGTGTCTAATCTTCTATTGAGCTCATCTGGTACATTTCAAGTCAGCTATTTCTCAATTTTAGAATTTTAATATTTTACAATTTCCATGTCTCTGTTGAGATTCTGCATCTGTTAATTTATTATATTTATTTTTAAATTTCTTTTTATTTTTCCCAAAGACAAATTTGAGATGATAGTTTATTTAATGCATTGTTTTGTTTTAGAATGGTTATAAATTTACAGAGAAGTTGCCAAGATAGTTCATATACCTGTCATCCATTCCTGCCTATTGCTAACATTATTACAATGATGCATTTGTCACTAGTAAGAAACCAACATTGTTTATTGATATTAAGTAAAACCCACACTTTATTTGAATTCCAGTCCTATTCTCCCTGTAATTTTTAAAAAATGTCAGTCCAGGAGTCCATCTAAAATATTACATAACATTTAGTCTTTCTGTCTCCATTTCTTCTGTGGTTTATGAAAATTTATCTTGTTTGTGATAACCCTGAAGGGTTGGACGATGTCAGGTATTTTGTAGAATGTTTCTCAATTTTGTTTTGACTAATGTTTTCCCACAGTTATACAGGGTGTGGGATTTCACAGGGTGGAGTGCCCATCTTATCACATCATATCAGGGGTACAGACTAAAATGTGACTTACTGCTGTTGGCCTTTTCTTGGCCGAGGTAGAGCGGGCCAGGATTGTGTACTCTTGCCCTTTCCAAGCTCTAATCTTTAGAAATACTCCGTAAGCACAGACAGCACTCAAGGAATGGGACATCTTTTTATTTAAAATTGTTTGTACATATTTATAAGAGTTGTTTTGAAGATATTACATGTTAATTCTAATATCTGCTTGATCTCTTACCCTATTTCCATTGACTGTTTTTTCTTCCTGGTTATAAGTGTTTTTTTTTTCATGCTTCTTTGCATGTCTAGTACATTTTATTGTTTGTTGGCATAAATATTAATACATTACTTTGTTGTCTGCCTTTAAATAATATTAAGCTTTGTTCTTGAAGGCAGTTAATTTACTGACTGATCAGCTTGATCCTCTCAAGTCTTGGCTTAAGGGTTTGTTGGGATAAATCTAGAGTAGCTCTACTCCTAAGGCATTGTCCCTTTGAATTTTAAATGGAGTGTTTTGTGTGTTCCCAGAGGTTTCTCCACTCTTACTGGTCAGAAAACCAGTGCTTCCCAGAACTATGCAACATCCAGAATGTCCACTCTAAGTATATCTTTCCTATACTCAATCTCTGCCATGTTTCATGTAGTCTCAGCCTAGATGGGTGAAAAGTATTTGGCTAATCACTTGAAGAAATTTATATTCAGATTATTTGTGATCATTCTTTGGCAGCTCTCTCTTCTGCAGTTCCTTACAAATTACAGTTGCCTCAGTAACTTAAAATTTACATCTCTGTTTCCTTTGCTCATAAAACTGTTGCTCTCTTTGGGCTCCATTTTGCTGTTGCCATGGTTTGAAAATGACCTCCTTTATATAAAACTAGAGTGTATGTGGCACTGTTATTTTCCCTTCTCTCAAAGATCACAAACCTTCACCATGAGCACTTTGAGAAATCTTTTCTTAGCATCTTTGTTTCATCAGCATTTAATGTAATGCTTGCATATATTAATCAGTGAGTACATTTTAAATTATATGAATAGAATTAATTGTCTGATTAAACTCAAAAGTCATGATCATCCCATCTTTTAGTTTTAATTCCCCAAAACAATGCACAGTAGGCTGTCACCACAAGAAATAAGTGTGTAAAGTAATGCATATGTTAAATAGCTTGATTTAACCATTTCACAATGTACAGTATCATGTATATCAAATCATCATGTGTCTATATATCAAAACATCATGTTGTTCATCATAAATGTATACTTTTTTATTTGTCAGCTAAAAAATGTTTTTTAAAAAGAGTAGGCTCATTGTTACTTATTCATGGAAAGAGTTGAGGTGATAAGGTTGAAATTGTGAGGCCACCAGTAGTTTATATCTAGTACTATATCTTTATCTTAGTTTCAGGAAAGTCTACAAAAAGTTTTTCATTTCAAATAATATTTGAACTTAAATCTTAATTTACCTATTTGGAGATTTCCTTAGTCAAGAAAAAGTCAGTGCTTGAAAATTTTTTCCTAACCAGGCTTAACAACATTAACTTATAGTTAAGAAGTAAAACAAATTCTTTTATTTAGAATATTAGGGATAGGTAAAACTGGCCTTGTGATTGCCAAACAATTGCCATAAACCAAAGGATGAAACTGAAGATTCCTGTTTTCCTGTTATATATAAGTGTTTTTAATCTTCTTTAGGGAAGTTTTTTTACCCAGAGAAAATATTTACATATACATTCATAAAGAAATATATTAATAACATGTGCCTTTCTTTAGTTTTTTTTAACTTTATCTTCTTGGGGTTAAAATATCCTTACCACTAAGAAAGCAGTTATTTCATTTCAAACACTATTATGGTTATCTTCCCATATAAATTTGTGGGTTATCTCTCAGCTTGCTAAGGTTTTATAAGCCAGAGAGGCTTCTGGCCTGAAGGAGTACTAGATTCTTGTTTATATGGTTGATGGGTTATGTTGAGCCCTGTGTATAATCACTAATCCATGACTCCAAAACTGAAAGAAGGAGGTGGTCATATTGTCTGCAGTTATTTGATTCATGTCAGAAATTACCTATTTCTCAAGTTATTTTGTAGATTCACCTATCTATTCATTTATGTAAACAAACATTTCTGAATTCTTGCTATGCATGGTATAAACTAGCCCAGGGGTTCTCAGAGTGTGATTCCTGGACCTGTAGCATTAGCATCACTTGGGAACTTGAAGGAAAATTTTGGACCTCATGGCGGATCTACTGAATCAGAAACTTTGTGAGTGGAGCCAGCAATTTGTTTTAAGGAGATTTTCAGGTGACTCTGATAGAACTCCAAAGAGTTCAGAATTAACACAAAATGAGAAATCTCAGGTTCTTGAAGATTCAATATCTTCCTTGCCCAAGGTCTCACTACTAGTTAGTAGGAGAGGTAAAATAGTCTTCTGAAGGCCATTCCAGGGGTCTTTATACAACATCATATTGATTAGCCACCTCTTGCCCTCCTTTCTACCCCTCCTTCCTACCCCTCCTTCCCAATGTACTTAGGTTGTATTGTATGTACTTAGGTTGATGTAGAATTGATCTTCAAAGGACTGCCTTTGGTCATCTAGTGGAGAAGCAAATGCAGACAGAACTGTAGTTACTAGGGCTTATGAGGAATCCTTTCCCCTTCTCCAGCCAGGTATTTGAACTGTTAGTAAGCCAGCTAGTCAGGCAGTGAGCATTTATCCCCACTGTGTGCAGGGCACAAAAAGCATATTGCCCTTCGGGTGGTCTAGAACTGGGTGCATGAGAAGAAGAGAAAACAGTTCTTGCTCTTGAAAAATTCATACATGCACACATACACACATTTTGAAAATATAGAGGAACAGTTCTGATGATCGCAATAGCAAGGGCAAGATAGTATGTACAAATAAATTATTTCTGCGGGATCTCAAATCCTAATGCCAGAGCTAGGAGGATGGGGGTTCATCAACCCCACTAATTCACTGGGCAATTTCTGCTTCATTTCGTTAGACAGAGGAGATTGTTACCAGAAAGCCAGAAAGGAAATGCCATCTGGGACTGTGTGTGCTTCCAGACAGATGGCTGACTCTTCCAGTTCTGTTTTATTTCTGGCTGCGGATCACACACCCCACAGCTACACTGTAAAAATGGGATGTGACGGGACATGGGATGTTGTCAGGATGTTTTATTTTTTTCTCTCTTTTTTTTTTGGTGGGGGGAACTTGTGGTAAAAATAAAACTTAATGATGATCTTCTTGTTTTTATTGTTGTTCAAATTAAGCCCTTGGTTGGCAAAATAAAGGACCAATAGACCCCCAGAATTGGAGATAATATACAGGGACTTGGCAGAAAGCCAGGTTAACTTTGAGACTGCTGCTTTGTGGAAACCTTTTGTTATTGTGTGTGTGTGTGTGTGTGTGTGAGTGTGTGTACCTTGGGACAGTTGGGAACTGTGACACAAAAGTATGAAGTAGTCCCACCAGACTGGAATGCTTCTCTCTCCTCCACGTTTTTCCTACCTTCTTCCCACCCCTGGGCTGCCCTTGCCCCATTGCTAACTCCCTGCAGGCCAGACAGGGGTAGATGCTGCCATTAGCAGAATGGTCACAGTCCAGCTACATTTGACCTATTCCGGGCCTTGGGTTTTAAAGTCTAGGATTTGAGCGTTTGGCTGGGAGGTTCGTATAGATGAGGAGTCTCTAGTGCCAAGAGTTGCGAGGGTCAGAGCAATTACTTAATTTAGTTCCACAGTGTTAGGCATCAGCTTGTTCAATAAGTATTTATTGAGTGACTATTGATTGAATACTACATTATACGGATGTAAAAAAGTAAAAAATGATCCCTGAAGCCAATAAATGTACCAGAAAGAACCTTGACATCAGATTCTAACTTATTGGCTTTGTGATTTGGGACAAAGAACTAAATGCAGTTGGTCCTCAATTCTTCAACTATAAAAGCACTCAATATTGCTGGTGCCCTTCCTCCACCACTTTCCCAAGCCTCATCTCCCATCTGTACCTTTTCCATGATTCTCAAACTTTGGGGTACATACCAATAGCCTGGGAAGTGCATTAACTGCAAATTATTTGGCTCAGAAAACTTAATACAATATGTCTGGGGTGGGATTCAGAAACTTGCAGTTTTAGCATGTCCTGGTGGATAGCTAAAACAGGTCATCGGTGGGCCACACTTTGATAAACTTGGCTTTAATACTATTCCAGCTTTTTGCACCCAAGTTTAACCAATATTTTTAACTCTTTCTCTGAATTCCCATAGCATTTTATTTACATTTCTAAATACTACTTGTTATGGACTTAATCCATTATAATAAGGAACAGAAGAAAGAGTTAAGCCTTTAGAACCATTCATTAAGTTAATTAACTCATTTATTCGACAACTACTTATTAACATTTACTATGTTCAGTAAATGAACAAAACAGAATCACTGTGGCATTTCCATTCCAGAGAGTTAAGACAGGAGCTAAAAAGCCACTGAAATAATAAGTAAATAATACAGTATGTTAGAATGATAAAAGGCATGGAAATAATGAACTGAGAAGCAAAAATCAAAAAGTGGAGCAGGGAAAGAGAATCAGGAATGCTGGAGTTGGGGGGCAGGTTGCAGTATTAAATGTGGTTTAAATATTAATTGTATTCATTAAAGGATTTATTTGGCCTTGAGCAAGTCTCTTAACCCCTTAAAGAATCCATTCCCTGTCTGTAAACCGAGACTAAGAGATCCCAACCTGAAGAATTGTGAGGTTAAGAGAGAATGTGGTATGTGGCTTTATAATACAAATAGGAAACATATCTTTCTTATCTGTATCCTCCCCTGCTGGGAGGCACACTCATCTTTCTATCCCAAGCTCTTAACAATACTTGGCATGTGGCAGACACTCAGTAAATGTCAATGGTTGAGGTAGCCAATTACCAAATACTGAGGGAGGAGTATATACAAGGGGTTATGGTCTGAAACCCTCAGCATGGCTCTTTACAAATGGGGTTCACTCTCTGAAAGAAGGTTAAATTGGTATAGTCATTACTACATTGTGATTTTGAATTATGGTCTGAGTCAGACAATCTCTATAGATCAAAATGGGAAATTCACATGATGCCATCAGGTTAATAGTGAGGTTTCCAGGAATGACAGTGGCCCTTACCCTTTCCCTCATTTCCTATAGAATGATTCCCAAATAGTAAGGCCTAGAGAACAAATGGTCAACTGCTCCTCTTAGCTATTGTAAACCAGACTAGTACCTGGTACACAGAATAGGGCTGAAAAAGCCATATTCTCTTCTGAAATATTTTATCTTCTGAATTCCAAAGATTCCATTTGGCAAATTTGGTGGGTGAAATATACAGCTTCGAATGGAGAGACTGGAGCAAGAGAAACCACATATCCTGAGTCCCTGCAGCCCTGTCATGCTGGAAGCAATACTCGGCTTCTCCCGTTCTGCCCAGCTCTCTCCTTCCTCCACCACTGAGCTGCTGCTGTTTCAGCCCTTCCCTTGTTGACATGGGACCTAAAGCCCCTTCTCAAAAAAAAGACATGAAGATGCAAAAGTGGCTGACAGGTTCTTTGATACTTCCAAGATGTCTAAGAAATAATAATGATAACTAACAATTATTGAACTCTTATGCATTAGGCCCTGTTTCAAGAACTTTATGTGTATGACACCCACCTTGTGAGGTGGGTACAGTCTTTGTACTCATTTTGCTGATGGGGAAATTGGGGTTTGGAAAGGTTGAATAACTTACACAAATACAAATCAGGAGGGGAGGTGGGAATATCCATATCTAGCTGACTCTGAAGTGCAGAGCTCATGCACTGGATAATGTTTGTACTTTATAAAATATCACCTTTATATAAACAGTAGTTTAAGTAAAATTAATGGGAATGATGTGGAATAGAATTGGAGAGGGGGCTAGTAGAACACTCTCTTCAGTGAATTATCCTGCTCACCCTAGAGAGGTAGAGGAAGCAAGCGAACTTCCCCTTGCTCTCCACGTTTGTACAATTTAGGAGGTAGATGACATCTTGGGGTTTCCTTATCCAAGGTCACTGAGCTGGCATCTGCTCCCCAGGTGTTGCCCTTGCTTGGTGGTCAGTGGCCCTAATATGCTTAGCTAGGCCTGGCATCAAGGACCATGTGATTTCTGTGTCCTTTGATGAGAGTTCACCTACTGATAAGGCAAGCTGGAGGGAATCAAAAAACTCAGTCGGGAAAAGATCAAGGCTTGCATTAAGGAGGAAAGAAGTGTCAGTCACTCTGATAGGGAAATAGATTTTCGTGTTTCATTGCACAAGCACGCACATGTGCACTCAAAGCCTGCCACGTTTCAAAGCAGCCTTCAATGCCCTGGTGTTCTCTTGGAGGAGAGAGATCTGAAGCCTCTAAAAAGGCTGCAGGTATAGAGCAATTCACACAGGACACAGCCAACAACCCTCTCCCACTTCCTCTCTTCATCTCTCTTCCTCCCCGCTGTTCGCCTGTGCTTAGTGGTGGTGCTGAGGAGATGTTTGTGAATGTGCATGTGTGCACATTTAAATTTAAACATAAAAGGAAGGGGAAAAAAAGTGACAGCTTTGGACCAAAGCAGTAACTATTCATAATGAATGGAGGAGTCATCATGAAAGAGCAGGGGCACTTTAAGAAAAGCAAACCTCCTGAGGAAGACAGCTTTGTGGATTCTGTTTAGGATGGCAGCTTAAAAGACCCTTCATTTCAGAGCCAGGAAGAGGCAGAGCAAGAATTTGATATACCACACCAGCTTTTTTTCTCTCCTTTTTTCCTCCTTTCCCTTCTTCTTCCTCTGAATCCCATCTTGGCTGAGCCATGGCAAAACTAAATTAGAAAAACCTGCAGAGCATTGAGAGTCCAAATGAAGCACACAGCCAATTTATCACAACAGAGCCCAGTTATCTAATAAGCCCCGTATGTAATAAATGTGCTAAGTGCCCACCTTTAACTTCAGCACACACAGCGGCAGCCAATGGTGGGAGATGGCAGAGTCCCTGACAAGAGGATGATGTCAGACTCAGCCTGAAGCACTCAGCATCTGGCTTGCATCACTGGCTCTGAAGGGTGCCGAGCCAAGGTGGATGATGTCGAGGTCTCTGAAGGCAAGGCAAACCACTGCTGAACATTTAGAACTGGAGCAGATGCCTGTTTACAGATAGCTTTGTAAGCTGAGCAATCATCACGAGAGCAGAACTGGAGAAGCTTGGGTGAGAACAGGTTTCTTTCTTGTTTTTCTGTTTTGGAAAACAGGTGTTTTCAGGAAGAAGAACCTTCATCAGCACACGTTTCCTATCCAGAGATGAAGACAAGGGTTTTTAGAGATTGTGCATTAGACTATTTTTGTGTCTAGCCAATAAGCAAAGGGAAAAAAATATCATCTGATAATGTCAAAGGGGTAGAGAGGCAGGATATGGTATTCTTAGTTTACCCCTAGGTAACCTTGGGACAACAGGGTTATTAATCAGAAACGACAAAAGGCTTGGGGGTCTAAACAAAATAATCAGGTTGTAGGTCAGTCTTTCAGCTTATAAGGACAGCCGGACACATAGGGTGTCTCTAGAGTCCTGTTGATAATTAGATGATCTTGGTGGAACTCCACAGGGTCTACACTCAGATCATTAGGTAGAAGTGTATTTGAAACATAAAGGGTTGTTCCTATAGACCAGTGGTTTTCAACTTCAGCTGTATATTAGAATCACCTGGAGAGTTTTCAAAATGACTGATGCCTGTATGCAACTCTAAGAGATACTGATTTGTTTTTCAGATATTTATTTAATTGGTTGGAGGTAAGGCTTGGGGTGAAGATATTTAAAAAGTCCACAGATGATTCCAATATGCAGTGGAGTTTGAAAACCACTGCAGCAGAGCGAAGATTGGGTTACAGGCCACAGAACCAGGAAGTACTGGAAATCCCAAGTTTTGAAATTGACCCATAGGAAGCAGGAATTAGGCTTAAAAACATTGTCATTTGTATAGGTCAAAAATGATGAGTCCTCAGTTAAAGGGTCCTCTAGAGTTTGTACTTGGTTCCTAGTCTTGTCCAATTGCTCATCTATATTTTCTTATCTGATGTGTGACTTATAATCTGCCCATGCCTCGAATGGATTTGAGATAGCTTACAATAATAAAAAAGTCACACACATATACATATAATAAATTTTTAGGAAATAGAAAACATTAGAAAAAATTATTAAAATTGCCTTTAGGAATGACATATTAATATTAATAAACAGTATAGTTTTTGAGCTTCTGAAACTCCAAGGCAAAAGATAAATTTATTCTCCCTCTCTTTAAAGACAATGCATATTCATTTTTAGGGACAGCACTGAATTCTGGATAGAATCTATTGTATAGATTCTAATAACAAGAGCCTTGAGTACACAAAGTAGACAAATGTTGTTTTTGTTGAAGTTGCAGTGATGATTTCAAGGCTACTATATGAAGTCATGGTTCATTGAAATAATTTTTATGCCACATAGCCTCCACTGGGGCCTGCACCCCAGTGACAAGCAGTGAGAGTTATAATGCCCCTGGGAAACTGGTACACCCTAAACTATCAAACTTCAAATTGGCATTCTCTCCTCCTTGCCTATTTAAAATTGAATTACTGTTAATATATCATCATTAGTACTTATGCTTCCTTTTTATTCTTTGCAAGGTGAGAATGGGTTTGTGATCATCATCTACATACTTTTTTCTTTGCCCTCCTTGTGATCAACTATGCATTTTTGAGACTGATTGGTGGGGTTTGGGTGCAATTTGGGTCATGGAAAGTCATTTTTCCCCCAGTTTGCCTGGAATAAGTTCAAGATAACTTATTCATCCATCAAACATTGATTGAGAACAGATTATGTGCCTGTCACTGTGCTAATCATGGAAATATCAGTCCGTGTCGGCATGGAAATCAGAGACAATTGAAGCAATAGATACTTGGCAGTACCCTGTGATAAATATAATGGAAGCATGAACAAGACATTTAGCATGGAGAAAGAGAAGTAAGTTCTCCATAAGGAGAGTCAGGAAGGGCTTCCTAGATTAGATGATACCATGGCAAGGTTTGCAAAGATGAATCAAAATTTTCAGATGGACTATTGGGAAACGCACAGTAGATGGGGGGGGCACTGCCTGGGCAGATGCCTGGGAGCTTTGAGGAGTAATACGCAGTTCACTGCAACAAGAGCTTAAAAGAGAAGACACATAGATAGCCAGAGGACATAGATAGCCGGGAAAATACAGAAAACATTGTGTTCTAGTACAATTTTGCATATAATCTTTATTCATTACACAAATATTTGAGTGCCAAGTATATGCCAAACTTGGGGAGGGGGGAAAACCAACCATAGTTCTGAGTCTATTTTTATAAGCTTTAAACATTTGCAATGCTGTTGTCATTTCTTTCCACTCTGAGCTAAGTTTAACCCAATTCCATCCTTCTGGGTGTTTCAAGCAGGGCCCATATGGATGGAGGCAGCTCTCTGCTATCAGAAATTCACCCCCCACCCCCACCCTATTCTCATGAACCACCAGAAAGATAAAGAAAGGAAAGGCAGCGTTGATTATTTTTCATTTAAGTCCTCCATCTGATTTTCTTTGAGGCCTCCAGAGTCTGTGCTAATTTCTATGGTGTGTCTAGGTCAATTCAATCCTTACGAATCTGTGTATTGTTGAAACTGGTGAAGACCATTGTTTGTCACTCAGATTCAGGCAGGGTGATAACAGAAAGTGAAGAGGGAAGGAGATGGATGGGCCTGACATTGCATTCACACTGGAGAAAACTAAAAATAGACCTGAAAGAATCCCCAGAGTCAGAGCTGATCATAACTGCTGGACCTACCCGCCGCCGGCCGTCCCAGTCCTCCCAAAGTAGGCTGCATTCTGTTACCACTTCGCCGGGGCTCTGCCTGAAGCCCGGTGTGAGGCTGGGATATCAGGATCATTTTCTGCATCCCATAGGATCTGGTTCCTATTGTCTGTTGCCTATGCTTTTCTCTTTATGGTACTCTGAGTGGATGGCATTGTAATTATGGTCATAAGTATTAGTAGCAGGTATGACAATGAGTGGAGCTCAAGTCTCTGGCTTTTATGTCAACAGAGAAAAGGGTTTTCATTTGTTTCAAATGTAAACAGATGCATATAGGCAGAGTTAGCAATAGATAGAAGAGTGGAGTTAGTGGTTTTGTTCCCCCACACCCGCAAGCTTCTCAGTTATGCAAAATTTTCCCTATGTGACGAACAGGGAGCCTGCTCTCCTCTGGTGTCCCCCTTTTTTTTTTTCAATACCCAGGCTTCTCCTGCTTTTACCTGAGAATGGTTTTTGATAATGAGAGAATGGTAAGGGAAGATGTCACATTAGCTTTAAAGCTGTGCACTCTCAGATAGTGTTTTTGACTGAAACTTCCAGCAAGGGAGTCACCAATCAATCCAGCTCAATCCAATTTAATTCATAATTACTGAGTGTGTCTTTTACTAGCATGTGTAAGAGAGACAGCTGTGCTAGATGGACAACTTTACATGCAGCAGTACTAATTTTAAATATTCTGTGAATTTTAAATATTTGAAGTTAACTTTTTGCATTGTTTGGATCTTAAAATATATGGTTTATATAAAAGAGTGAAGATGCTTAGACACAATTGTTGGCATTTAAGCAGTTCACTGTAAAGGTGGGGCAGTTGAGAACGAGGTGGGACATCCTCTCTGGGGAATAGGAATGTGAATAGAGGTGCCACCTGCTCCAGGCTGGCTTGGCTCCTCTTTCTCCTGCCTCATGCTCTGCCCTCTTCTGGCCTCCTTGGGCTTACTCTTGGCCAGCTCCACTATCCAGCTCCACCGGCCCCTCTCAGCCCACCTACAGAAGCTTCTTTTAATTTTTCCGTGCCTGTGTGTCTCTGCTCCTTCTCAAGTGTCCCAGATTCCAGTCTACCTCCATGTAGTCTACATTGTTCCTTCTTCCTTGCTCCTATATTCCTTTGGCTTCCTAGGTTCCCTGGTCTGTTCTTAGCTCAGAGTATGGATTGAGAGATTGGAGCATCTTACTATATGGTATCTACTTCTCCTTCACCTCTTCTCCCCTCATCTTTCCTTCCTAATTCCTTCTGGGAAGTCAAACCTTCCCCAAAAGAGGGGTTCATGTTTTTCCAATTTTGTGCTATCACTAACCCAGTCCTTATTTCAGTGACTTCTTTTGTTTTCTTAGATCTGACATCTGAGTCACTCCAGTAAACCTCATTTGCACTGCTTCACCACAGATCCCACCCTCTGGACTCTGAAGTCAGGCTGCTTGGGTTAAATCCTGCATGACCTTAGAAAAATTACTTAACCTTTGTGCCTTTATTTCTACTTCTTCAAAATAAGAAGAATAATAGTTCATACCCACTGCATAGTGTCTGTGTGAGGATTTGGTGAGATAATACATGCACAACACTTCACCAGTGCTGAACATAAACAAACACATGTGCTGCTGCTTCTTATTTGTTACCTATAGAAGGAGATACTGCTAGGCCAGGAGGGATACTAGGACCCTGTGTGCCTCATAGCTCCAAAACTTAATCCTTTGTGTCTGTGACTAAGAGCATAAAACCCGCGGTGGTAAATGCAATGTTGGGCTCCTGTGGTTTCAGACTTTTTTTTCTGGAGGTTTATGGCAGTACCAGAGTTGGCTGGGAAGGGATTAGAACTCTATTGTTGCTTAGTGTTTATCACGTCTATGTAAATTCTTGCAGGATAAAAAACACTTGGTAATTATGCTTGGCTGGTTTAGGAGAACAATTTTCCTCATACAAAATAATACCCTGACCTTGAAGAAAGAAGTTATTAGGCATTTACCCTCAGAAATGACATGTAGCTTTATCTGCAGAGGCAGTAATAGATTAAAATATTAAAGGCCACACAGGCAGAAAGATAGAGGATCTAAACACAGCTTAAAATATTATTTAAACTTAATGTTGTATTTATACATTTAATTCATTTTTATTAGCTACCAAGATATTTAACATAAAATAATTAGAATCTCAAGATTAAAACCAAAATGGTCACAATTTTAATTAAACCATCTCATAGGGAATTAGGCTGCATAATGAGAGGCAGCCTGGTGTAGTGGTGAGAGTCTCCTGGAGTCGGGGGACTGGAAGCACTGCTATCCACTCACAGATCTTTGGGAAAGTCTCTCTTGCTTCAGCCAACACCATGGACTTAATTGGTCAAAAGAGAGAAACTTAATTTTGATGAGTTCCACTTTTTAATGTAATAGAACTCCTTTTTTTTTTTTCTTTTTTTTGAGATGGAGTCTTGCTTCATTGCCCATGCTGGAGTGCAATGGCGCAATCTTGGCTCACTGCAACCTCTCCCTCCCACGTTCAAGTGATTCTCCCACTTCAGCCTCCCAAGTAGCTGGGATTATAGGCACCCACCATCATGCCTGGCTAATTTTTGTATTTTTAGTTGAGATGGGGTTTCATCATGTTGGCCAGGCTGGTCTCAAACTCCTGAACTCAGGTGATCCACCTACCTTGGCCTCCCAAAGTGCTGGCATTGCAGGTGTGAGCCACCAAACCGGGCCTCCTTTGTTTTTTCTCTAAAGGAAGTCTTATATAGAATCCTAATACAGAAAAGAGAGTAAAATTAGCCTCTGCCTACTCCCTATTCCCTATAGCAGCCAGCCCCATTGCTGGTCCCCCTGCCCACTAAAGCCCCAAGGTACCATAGAACACAGAAACAGAACATACTATGAAAACTTGCCTAGGGGATCTTAATGTTTCTTTCCAGCTATAAAATTCTATGATTCTGATTCTAATATGTCCCTATCCTACATTTCAAAGTCGAGTGCCCCTTTCGTATTTTATTCAAGGATTTTTTTTAAAGCATCCATGGAGCTGGTTTTAGTAAAAAGAAGAAAAGAAAAGAAGGAATCTTTTGTCACCTGAATTGAATGTCTCTTGTGTCCCATCCTTCCTTTCTCATCTCATTTCCATTCTTCAACCAGCTCTAGTTGGAATTTGATCCCAGACTTCTTTGGAGCTATCATTCATTATGATGGTTTCGACTTAGACATCTAACTGACAAAAAGTCTCCTTCATCCACTGTCCTACTTAGCTTTTGCTTCCCAACTCCAAGTTTCCATCTTTGCTGAACAGCCTGGTAATTGTTTTTTTTTTTTTTTTTTTTTTTGAGATGGAGTCTTGCTCTTGTCACCCAGGCTGGAGTGCAATGGCACGATCTCGGCTCACTGTCACCTCCCCCTCCTGGGTTCAAGTGATTCTCTTGCCTCAGCCTCGTGAATAACTGGGACTACATGCACCCACCACCACAACAGGCTAGTTTTTGTAATTTTTTTTTGTGAGACGGAGTCTTGCTCTGTCGCCCAGGCTGGATTACAGTGGCACGATCTTGGCTCACTGCAAGCTCCGCCTCCCAGGTTAATGCCATTCTCCCGCCTCAGCCTCCCGAGTAGCTGGGACTACAGGTGCCCGCCACCACCATGCCCAGCTAAATTTTTGTATTTTTAGTAGATACGGGGTTTCACTGTGTTAGCCAGGATGGTCTCCATCTCCTGACCTCGTGATCCGCCTCCCTTCCCACACGCCCCCCGGCCTCGGCCTCCCAAAGTGCTGGGATTACAGGCGTGAGCCACCACGCCCGGACTTAATTTTTGTATTTTTAATAGAGACGGGGTTTCGCCATGTTGGCCAGCTGGTCTCAAACTTCTGACCTCAAGTGATCTGCCCACCTTGGCCTCCTGAAGTGCTGGGACTACAGGAGTGAGCCACCACACTGGGCCAGCCTGGTAATTCTTGAGTGACTCCTACCCAGGTTCCCATAGACAACTGACCAAGGCTACAGGGCCAGGGAAACTTGATAATTTCTTTTCTATTGCCTAGAATGCTGGGCCTGGCTAAGATCTGGTGTTGGCATTACATGTTGAGGAATAATCAATTGTCAGTTAAATTTACTGTGAATAAATGAGATATGTAAAAAGTACTTGGCATGGTGCTTCACTTGTAATAGATAATCAATAAATGTTAGTTCTGCCTTTCCCTCCTTTCCCATGCTTTTCTTCCCTTTGGGCCTATCCAGGACAACTATATCCTCAGATAAAGCCTATAGGATGTCAGTCAAGGAGCTAGGTGGCTGTAATTTCTTTTAAGACTACCTTTAGCCACTGAATAAATTCATCTGATAGCCTCTGTAAAACCTTTTTTTGTTGTTGTTTTTAAAGCAAGGTGAGATATACCTACTGCGGGCATTTATGAAAAAAAAAAAGACTTCTCAAATGGTTAAGTATACTAAACCAGTTTCCTTCTTAGGTATCACTTTCTCTACACTCAGTGCCATATATATTCTTCCTTTGAAACCACTTTTTAAGGTGATAATTTCTTCTTTAGTTCATATAAAGCAGGGAACATTCTTAGTATCAAATAACAAAATTGTATTCCATTATAAACTCTTATTTCAATTGCTTTTAACAATCTGCAAATTTGTCCATTGGGACTACTTAACTACTGTGCTCAATTGCCCAAATATGGATTTGGAAAAGAAAAGAATGGGGTATTGAGATACATACATTAAAATATTCTCACAACTACATTCAGCATTTAAATACTAAGAATGTTGGTAGAAAACCATGGCTGGGTTTTAAAATCTGCAATTCTATAATGGAGCTAATTCACAGTCAGCAAGATGTTGTACTGCCCCAGACAATGCTATTCAGTGATTAGGAAAAGGTGCCTGTTTTTCTGAGGGTTCTACCCCATGCCAGGGAACTAGACATGGCAAGTAAAGATTGGACTGGATTTCGACTCCTACATACTCAATTGCGGAGACTCTTGTGCAGGCTTTTAGATAAGGCTGGTCTGATCAATAATCTGTAACTGTTCTAAAGGAGGAGACAAGGTGAGAACAGTCTGAAGCCTTACTGGTTTAATCTTTCCTACTGTGGCCAAGTCTGCAGGTCTCATCTACCCCTTCCATGATCAGGACATTTCATGCATCCTAGTCTGTCAGGCAGTTTTTCCAGTTGCTGTCACTTGATCTCAACTTTCACACTTTTCACTGGGTCCTATACTTTGAGTCTTCTCAGGCTCTTCCTCTTGGACCATCCATTGTTATTAAAAACATCTCTAGATAGTTGTATATTTGTTTTAATTCTGCATGAAAATATTAAAATTATCCATTTTGTTTTGCAAGTAACATGTAAAGTTCCAGAAAAATCAGAAAATGTGTGTCATAAACATAAAGAAGATAAGTTACCCATAATATTATTAATGAGAAATAACATCACTAGATCAATACTCAGCTTTTGCATACACCCTTCTCAACCTTCTTATATTTATATTTGAGTATAGGAATCATCATATTTATATATTTTCCAAAATAAGTGTTTGCCCCCACCTCCTTTTTTATTTTTTAATTCAGCTTCACCTCGGAAGGCGTCCTTTGAGATAAAAAGTAAACTCAGGTTAGGTTTTTAAAAAAAAAAAAATACATGGAATGTTATAAAAAATTATCTATTCTTCTTCATAAGTTGTTTCAGCAAATTTTACTGTATTTTCAAACCTGTAATCTGTAATTCAAACATATATCCACTATGCTGAGTCCAAAATATGGTTCCTGCTTTAATAAAATGGTACAGCAATCCCTCTGACTTCACAAAATAAAACCTGTTCTCCCAAGGCTAGAGTGGATCCATGGGCTAGGGGTACAAATAGGGATGTATACCTCACACATACAAATAAAAGTAGGACCCCTGCTATTTTTTCTTCGGTGTATTTTGGCTATAGGTGCACCCATTGACTTTCATTTCACATCAGCTGGATCAATACTTGGCTTTTGCCTGCATCATATTAATTGAGTCTTATGCTTAGAACCCTACAATTCCAACAGCTGCTTCAGTAGAAATTGGGAAGCACTGATTTGAAGCCTGAAAAGTAAGAAATTGCATTTGCATTACATTGCATTATTGAATTGATTTCATTTCTAGCAGTTTATGTTTTAATAATTGCCTATGTCCAGTATGCTCTCATTACTTGTAGCTTAAATAAATTAGTACCAGGAATGTGTATCTGTTACATCACTGCAGTGCCTTTGGAAATAACCTCAGAATGCTTTATTATGGGGACTTTATCTTCCAGCTGCAATGTGGTTTTCTTGTTTTAACCTTAGACTAAATAAATAAATAAATTGCAAGAAAAATAAAAAATGAAAAATAAAAATTACTTCAGAGATCATGAATTTTTCATTGTGCTTCAATAATTCTTCTGAAAACCCAATGCTAAATAAAAAATAACTATTTGTGCATACTTATGTACACACACACACACACACATATGCACACACACACACACTTACAATATGTTTTCCTAAAGAAGAATTAAAGACAAAAAGAGAGAAGGGGCAGAGGAGAAAGGAGATATGGAGAAAAATGTGCCATGGTGATAATTTAAGGTTACAATAATTTTTTTATTATTAAGAATTGGTTCCTTAGGACATAAAATTACATTAAACAAATATATTTTGTCAACTGTCTTCACAGTTGCCAGAGAAGGCAAAGTGTATACATGTTTGTGTGTGTGTGTGTGTGGTGGTGAAGAAATGGGAGAATGAATGTTGGTCTTCTAAACCCAATTAAAATTTAACGCTTGTCTCTTTTTAGCTGACATCTTCGTTTTGGGGGAAAGATTGAGGAAATACAATTCACAGATACTCTTTACAAAACAAAGATATTTTCCTCCTTCTGTAGTTTCTCGGTTTGGTGCAACTGCTAATAGTTCACATAAAGGTACTTGGGATGCAGTTTTAGGCTGTAGTGTTCTGAAATCCCCTTGAAAAAACTCCTTACCAGTTTATATATTTATTTATTTTTCTAAAGATATGTTCTGGACGCTGGCAAATTGGTCTGCTTCTTAAGATTCATGTTGGTGCTTTGCTGACGGCCTCTAATACCCAGTTTAAATACACAATAGTCAGAAGGTTTGAACATACCATGTTAATCCAGCATCAGAGATCTCTGCTTGGCTGTTTATTAAAATAAAATTGTACCTGTATGAACTGGAAAGGGGCACACAGTTGCCGTTAACTGCTTTACTAAATTGATTCTGACTCACTCGTTTCAAAATGAAAATTGAAATGCTTTAGCTGTTTTTTTTTGGTGGGGAATTTGCTTTACTTAGCACTAAGTGGGTATCATTTCTTGTGATTACAGAAAAATGCATCATAACTTTTGATTATGCTGCTATTAAGGATGCATGGTAGCAATTGCAAGCACTCGTAAAGTACTGCTAGTGGGTTCTGTGTAACTCATTTTTATTTGGAACTGAGTGGAGAAGGAGAGTATGGATGAAGCCCATACTTCAAGTCTTGACTTGCATAATGAACTAATTCACCTGGGACAACAAGGGACTGGGAGAGAACAGTTTTTGTCAATGGATTTTCTTCCCACTTTAACCTTGGCCCCAGCTGCCACTTACCCCTCTGCGCCTCTCCCAAAGTCAACCCATCAGCCATTCCTACATTTTTTTATTCCTTTAGTAAAAATGTACAGAGGCGTACTATGTATAAATATTGGCTAGATATGATGGTATCAAAATGAAGGAATATCCTTGTTCTGTAGTTCACAATGCAAGGTAAGAGATACCTACGTAATAATTTATAAATCACATAAATTAAAAGTAAATTGGATTAAAGGTGGAAAAGATGACCAGAGCCTGGATTTCTGAAAAATTAGCTTCTGTCCTCTCATTAGATTGCAAATATCATGAAGGCAGGGATCATGCCTATCTTGTTTCCTTCGGTGTCTTGATCACACAACATAGGATAAAGTAAGCACTTGATAATTAGCCATTCAGTAAATGAATGACACATAGTGGTGTGCTTGCCCCAGCTTACACCTTCCTGCAAGAGCCAGTTATGCATCTCTCTCCTCAACTCTGTGCTCAATGATGCAAGTTGGTAGCTTGAAATTGGTCATGGTTGGAGTACTTACACCACAACAATTGGAAAACATGACAAATCAATGCTTTCCCCCCAATGGCTGATTGTTAAACATTTACCAAAATAGATGGGAAAAAGAGAGGGGGAGAAAGAAAGAGACAGAATATGAGAGAGACAGTTAAATGCATATTTGCTCTTACAAATGAGACTTTTGCTACAATACCTGTGTAACCATCACATGAGCTAGGCTGCCAACCAGAAAGCCTCCTTTTGCTTTGGCTAGAGGCAAGCTAAAATATTTCATTTGCCCTAGATCTACATTGGGAGAAAGTAGAGTCCATACAATTTTTCCAGAGGAAGAGTAAATCTGACAGTATTTCTCTATTCTGTGCTTGCCTATCACGTGTATCTAATGTCTTTCCAGGGGAAGCCTCGAGCTTCTTCTAGCCATAACAGTGTGAGAGAATAAAACATAAGGGTCCAGCCTTCTAGGGGCTGAGTGTTGGAACATGTCAAGTTATCACTGTGAGTTCTTGAACTTCAGCATTGTAGCCTAATAAAAATTCTTTGTCCTAAATCCTGATGTAACTATGGGAAGAAGTTGAAAAAAGTAGGGAAAGAAAAGAAATCAGGCATTCTGGGCAGAGAATAGGGTGTGAGCAAAAGCACAGAAGTGGAAAGACCTAGTGGGTATTCAGTGAGCAGCCCAATCTGTAGGAATGGACAGAGAAGTGCCTTGAAGACAAGGGCAAGTTTGGTCTTCAGTTGGTCATAGAGACCATGAGAGCCTTCCGATTATTTTGGTAAAATAACTGTTGGTATGTAAGATGGTTTGGGCAGGGTACAAAGAGACTGAAGGCAAGGTGGCCAGTGTCCTATTCAGGCCAAAGGTACCAAGGGTTTGAATTAGGAGAATAGCAGTGGAATTGGAAAGGAAAAATGTATTCAAGAGTTAAAAGCTTATTTGAAAACATATGCAGTATGGTAGGTGAAGGAGACCTGAGGGTGACACCAGGTTTTAAAACTGATTTTGCGGGATAATACTTTTCCTACCAACAAAACCACAATAAAAATAGAAAGTCTTAAGATGAACTTCATGGCAGATACTGTAGCCAGCATCTGTTTAAACCCCTTTTTCTCTTTCCTTTGTCATTATTGATAGCTAAAACCTCATCTTCCCAGATTTCCTTGTCATGTGATAGAGTGGTCATGTGATAGAGATGGTCATGTCCAGACAGGGTAATAGACAATGCAACATAAATTGAAGTCTGTTGTGATTTCTGGATAAACCATTTGTTTTCCTGATAGAGAAGCTACTTTTTCTGTTTTTTGTCCTGAAATTTTCTCCTGCCTGGAAAGCAGAGACGATGGTTAGAACTATAGTTAGCATACTGGGATCATGAAGGAAAGGCCAAAAGTATTTAGAGATTTCAGCCTTGGTGTCTTTGGCTCACTAAATTAAATTCAGCACTGTCTACCTATGGATTTCTTGTTGCTGAAAAATTAAATAAACAACAACAACAACAAAACAAAAATAAAAGCACAGCACTTTGTATGTTATGCTCAGTTTCTTTTTACTTATAATTGAATGAAATGTAATTAATACAATTGGTAACAATGGTGAATTTGGACTTAGAGATGTTAAATTTGAGAGTAATTACAGAATATCTGGGTAGAACATGTCAGCAAAGATTTTAAAATTGCATCCTAGCTGCACATACAAATTACCTGAAAAGAAAAAAAATTGCTTGTACTTACCCCTGGCTAATTAAATCTGAATCTCTAGGGGTGAAGCCCAAGTGACTCTGATGTTTAGGCAGGGTTGAGAATCATTGGTCTTGAGCAGGCAGCTCCTGAGATGTGGATAAAGCCATCTCTCTAATAGTTGGAGCTGGGAAATGAATAAAATCTCTAATGAGGAAGATAGAAAAAGGAGCAAAGGATACTCTTGAATAAATTAGAAATAAAACTTGAAGGGAAAGAGGAGCGGTGGAGGACTAAATGTGTCATTGAGGAGGAAGCAGTAATATTAATAAAATTGTGCTGCATACTGAGCATTTCACATGTAAGTTAATTACCTCCCCCAGGGTTCCACAAAAATCAGGAGATTGATCCAGGTTTGTTTGATTATATAAAGTCTTTCTTGCTTCACAATTGACTTCCTACTCAATAGATCCAGTATGATCTTTAAAAGTCCATATCCTTTTAAACTTTTTTTTGCAATTTGTGATACTCTTGGCCATTTCTCATCTTCATTTCTTAAAATTATTCTTCTTTGGCTTCCATTATTCAACAGAACACTAGTTTGGTTTTCTTGTAAATATAGCTAAGATTTAGTAAGCATAATTATGTGTCAGGCACAGTTCTAAGCATGTTGTAAGTATTCACTCATGTAATCCTATCAATAGCCCTAACAACTGCCCTATGAGGCAGGTACTGTACCTTGTTTTTTTTTGTTTTTTTTTTACAGGGAAACAAATGCATAGGCCAAAGTCACAGAGCTGGTAAGTGACTGAGCTAGTATTAAACCAGGAAATGTTGCTCAAGTCTGTGTTCTTAACTACTGATCTGTGTAGTATGATGCTTAAATATATATGCTTTGAAGCCTAACGAATTTATTAGCTGTGTGACTTGAGATGAGTCATTTAACCTCTCAGAGGTGGAGATGTGTGATGGTAGAGAAGGAAGTCGAGAGTCCTTGCTTTGATATCTCTATTTCTACAGAGAATCAGGAGGTAAAATCACTAGAGGAGAAGTACTGGGATGGGAAGCTTGAGGACTGTTTGAAATAGTTCTTGAAGGAAATGGAAGAGGTTGCTATCCAGGGATATACTGACAATTCTTGAGGCACCATGGGGAAAGGCAGGCTGAGATCAGAAACCAAGAAGCTGTGGCACCAATATGAGAGACTATGGGGTTTTCTCCAGTAGAGCTTGAAGGTCTAGGTTTAGGATCAGAATAGGTAAATAGTTGAATGGATTAAGAGTTGGCTGATTGAGCATAGAGGAAAGACAAGAGGTAAGTTGATTGAGGATGTTAACAAGAAAGAGGTTAATGATGTAGTCTGTGTTTTATGGGCTTGAAAAGTAAAGAACTGAAATCAAGAAGAGACAAATTTTGGAGAAAATTGGGATCAAGAAAGTGGTGCTGTGGATGAAATTTGAACAACCGATGTTATTCAAGTTAGGGAGTGGTAGAATTAGAAGATTAGTAGGTAGTGACTGATGCAGGCATAGATGCTGGGATCCTTTAAATTAACAGTCTACAAAGTAGAGCAGTTCCCTGTGGATTGAGGTCCAGGGTGTGGCCATTAGTGTGAATTATTCCAGGGGAGTTAAAAATGGCTGGAATTGAAGAGGGAGGGAATTGAGACAAAGTTGATGGAAGACTCTCTTTACAGGGAAACTGAAGCCACCCATGGTGGTCATAAAATCTGGATTAGAGCAATTGACTGAACCAAATACAAAACCTTCAGTCAAGATGACTAGAATGTACACAGGTGCCAATGGGGAGAGGGAGAAGGAAACTCGCTAGATGCTTTAAGGGTCTACAGAGAAGATATTTACACAACAGCAGGAAAAAATGTCTAGAAAAGAGGACATCTTGGAATTCTGAAACATAAGGGAGGGAGAGCGTGAGAAGGAAAAAATACAGAGGACTTTGAAATGTGAAGGAGCTAAGTTAGACTTATTGTCAAAGGGATTTTAGAGGTAGAAAGACACGAGGGATCACCTAATTCAAACTTCTTGTTTCAAATGGTAAAGAGTGAGAGGGGCAAGCTATTCTCAAATTTATACCACCAGTCAGCAGAACCTAGGCTTATTCATTCACTGGTTATTCATTATTAATTCATCAAATATTTATTGAGCAACTAGTGTCAATCTTTAAGGATACCAACATGAATAAATCTCATTACCTGTCCTCAAGGAACTTATAGTATGGTGGAGAGAGGTGGACAAAATCCAAAATGTAATTACAATGTAATGATATAAAGGGTAGGAGAGGGCCTTACAAAGGATGCTTTGGAAGTTTAAAAATGAGCCTCATGCCTAGAGGGAAGGAGCAAGCAGAGTTGGTTGATTGTGGTATGGGTCCAGGTAGAATTGGAGCAATATAGCTAGCACATGCTAAATTTGAGCAAATTAGACAAAGATGCTTTTTCTTTCAGGCTAATGTGGCACCTAGCCAGGGCATAGAGCTCAGCAAATTGACCCTAAGCTGGATTTTCTCTAGTTCTTGCCTACTTTTCCTCAACCTTCTGAAATGTAAGTGGCAGTTCTGGGTAGGGGTAGGTAGAGTACCTGTTATCAGGGAAGACTTCACATAGGAGGTGGATTTAAACCATTCTTTGCTTTCAAGTCCAAAGCTCCATTTAATTTCTGATAGCTGAAGAAGCTAAACATCTTCTGCTCCACAAAGGAGGAACCTGAGCCATCTACTTAGAGGGAGGGCCTTGAGTAGTGTAGGAGAATTAGAGAGTTGACAACTGTGGAAAACACTAGAAACTGTTCCCTCAAAGTTTTAAAACAGAAGAACCAGGGACAGAAGGTACTGTTATTAAATTTATATCAGAAGCAATTTTTAGTCTTTCAGTTCATCCAGCTGTGGTAGTCTATGATGCTTCTTGGCATCCTAAAGAAAGGGTGATACAGCATCACTCTCTACTTGCTATTCACCTATACTCTACTCTATCTTTATCATTTAGGTTTTCATTCACTTTTCAAAAGGGCAGTAATTTGGAGACACTGTTGATCATAAATGGTAAAGTGGTTTGGACCTAAAGAAGAATTATAGTCTCTCTTCCTGGCTATGCAGGCATGGCCACAGAGCAGTTTTTCTTAAAGAAAATTGATTTAACTAAAATACACTTTACCAATGTGACTGTATAATTGCCTCTAAAACATCTCTATGGAATAGTAGGGTGGTGAATAGCCTAAAGAAAAAGGATATAATGTAATGAGAGAAACTAGAAGAAAGTGTTAACTGGCCAAAGCAAGACAATATTAGAAGCAAACTATTAGTGAGAATAGATGTAGTAATGTGGTAAAACCTTTAAATCTCAGCAGCTTAAAATATCAAAGGTTTATTTCTCTTGTTGCTGTATGTCGCACGTTGGCTAGAGCTTCTACTTCACATCATAACCTGGTCAGACATGCAGACTAAAGAAACCATATCATCTCCAGAACTACTGGTTGCTGAGGCAAAGGGAGAGAGAGAATGTGCAGTGTCTTGCACTGGGAATAGAATGTGTCTGTCCTCAAGTAGCACATGTCACTTCTGCTCAATTTTGTTGGTCAAAGCAAGTCAGATGCCATGTTCAACTTCATGGAAGTAAGGAGGTACAATCCTGCTGTGTGCTGGTGAGGAGTAGAATTAAAGTATTTGGTATATAGAATTAAGACTATCAGACTAACAGCATCTTTAATGCTGTTTCTCCCTTCATCAACCTACTCTATAAACTTCTATCATAGTAATTTTCCTAACACATGGAATTCCTCCACCTAAAATCCTTCACAGATCCTCTTTACCTTATGAATTATGCCCTGAATCTTTAGCTTCACATTGCAGGTTTCTTACCGTCTATTCCCAGGAAAATCTGGGATGTCGACCCTCACTCTGTACTCGCTATTCAGCTATACTCTACTCTATCTTTATCATTTAGGTTTTCATTCATTTTTCAAAAGTAAGCCCCACAAAGCAAAGGGTTTTTCAGTTCTTCCCTTCAACGTCGGATCTTGTCAGTGTTTTTCAAAGCATGCGTTACATAATAGAAGTTTATACCCATGCCTCTTTCCCATTATATGGGAAGTACTTTGAGGACAGAAACTATCTTGTCATTATACGGTTCCCTTTGTTAAGCTTTGAGCGCAGTGCTTGATGTATAGCAGGTATTCAGTTCATTGAAGGATCTTACGTTGTCTTTCTTGATTTGATCTGGTTGAACCTTAATCTACTCTCTTCTTCATGCCTTGTTTGTAGCCCCCAGGGATGTTCATGGTCAAAGTAGAGGTATCCTGTTGGTGCTCACTATTAATGTTCTGAGTCAGTTGTTTGATACTGGGAGCTGAAATGTTTTTAACTGTTATTAAAAATGGTGCTATTAAAAATAAATAGGGAATATAATTGGTTGGAAAGTCATGAGGAAAGGAGGAGAAAGAAATAGAGAGAAACTGTAATACTCCTTTCTAAGAAAATCAGAATGATAACTACCATCAGACTAATTTTCATAGATAATTGCACTTTAAATTTTGTTTTCGTCACTAGACTCTGGATATTTAGAGAGAACGGAGCACATTGAGTCATCTTTATATAAAGTACGTACACCATGGTGCTCAATACAAATGAGTTTCTTTTCTATTTTCTGTTAAATCTTGGCTTCTCCCTCGTTATGTATGTAGGTTGTGGTCATATGGGGCTAAGTCAGAATGTTCATTTTATAAAATTAGACATGTCAGAGACCTAAGAAACTATTTACCTTTTCTTATCTTATTGGTGAAGAAACTGAGATCCAGAGACAAGAAGCAACATTTTCCTTTCAAGTATGCTATGTGAATATCCACAGATTTCATTGACCTCTTTCCTTCCCAAACTTCTAAAATGCAAAATGATAATGATCACTAATAATTGGATTCATTAGTGGGATCAGATTAATCACTTTTGTGAGTTTATTGAGTAGATGTTAAGTGTTAGCTACCTTGCAGATTGCTGGAAATGGAAAGAAAAAGGACACAATTTCCTTTATATAATTGCTCTGAGTTTAGTTTACAATGTGTAAGTTTCCCTGCTGGGTGCTGAGTGGGAGGCTATTCACCACCCTACTGTTCCATAGAGATGTTTTAGAGGCAATTATACAGTCACATTGGTAAAGTGTATTTTAGTTAAATCAATTTGTATGGGGGTTTATTTATTGAATTTTCTAGTTGGTGGTTTAACAATTTCAAGATAAATTAGTTTTTTAAAATTAACAATAGGACATGATGATAAACTGTATAATGAGACTGGACATTCATTTTAAGCATAATTTCAAAACAAAATGAACTTACCATAGGGGAACATTCAAAAGACAAATACTTTTGACTGATAATCTCTGCTTTTCTGAATTGAAAGCCTAGGTTTGGGAATATAACACTCTGTTGGTGAGTTTCTGGACAGAAGCAGCAGTAGCAGAAATAACAACAGTAATAACATCAACAAGTACTCACAATTTTTTTTTAATCTTAAAAGAGTTCTATATTAATCTATGTGTTTTTTAATTGGGAAAAGAGGAAGAGCTATATGATAATCAGCATATTCATTTAGAATCAGGGAAGGGCAGAAGGACTAGAAAAACACTCAAAGAAATGTTATATTAGAACTGATCTCAATCATAGACAAAATCCAAATGTGATTCTAAGGGTTTTGTTTCACAGACAGCAAAGGGGAGCTCCTACAAAGGGAGAGAGATGTTGAAGGTGAAAATGAGGTGGTGGAACTACTCGGGAAATTAAAACTGTAATAAGGCACCAGTGGGTTGTGTTTCTGTCCCTTTGCAATAACCAAATGTGAACAAAAGGGTCAGAGGGCAAAGGCTGAAGTTCAGCTTAGAAAATGAGGGCTGTCATGCGGCTTCAGGCTGTGCATATGGCAGGTGGAACCAGGCTGACAAATTAGACAGCTCTGGACAACCTTCATGGTTGAAAATCGGGACTCTTCAGTTTGCTACAGAAGAGAGGGTATAGCATTTGTAGGAAAGAGGAACAGCACCATTTCACAAAGGTTTTAATATGAGCAACATGCTAGCTCTGCTTGGAGGAGACGGAAACGGAGAAAGAATTAGGAAAGTGGGTGTTTGGTGTGAGATTCAGAGTGCAAAAGGCCAAAATGAAAATAAAGAAGAAAAGAGGAATGAGAGAGAGAGAAACAGAGTGTGAGAAGGTAGAGATAAAAATGATCTGAATGAGAGCCAACATGAGCAAGATAGGCTGTGAGAGGAGAAATAAATGGAAAGAGCTAGCAAAAATGTGTTGGGAGCAGGAGAGCACTAGACAAAGATTAGAGATAAGGAGAGAGGGTCAGAGGAAAGAAGACCAGAGAAAGCCAAAAAAAAAAAAAAAAAAAAAAAAAAAAAAAAAAAAGATAGCAGGCGCTCCACTGTAAATTCAGGCCTGTTTCAGCATATACAATTTCTAGGGGGCTGCTAAGAGCTATCTCCTGTCAGCTGGTGCCAGGACATGCTGGGAGTAATGGAGGGACAGTCAGAAGCCAGGAGTGAGCACTGGGTTCAGGCACACAGGTAGCTCTGGTTGATTGAGCTGAGCCCGATTGAGCTGAGCCCTTGTAATGACAGAGGAGGAACTGCCTCCATATGCTAAAACCAGAAGATTACTCTTTATTTTTTACTTACAAGCTATCTTTGTTTCACGTGCTCTCAAAAGCCATTAAAATGCTTGTAGCAAAGCTTCATGGTTGCTATGTGCACTGGTCATAATATTCAGGCCAAGGGGTTATTATAAGGGAGGGAGATAACAGGTTCTCCCAAGTGGAGATTTAAGTAATACTTAACAGTGTGGGCCATCTGGTGAATTCCATGGAAAACAAATTGCCTTTCATAAGCATTTTTACTATCTCTACGCCTTGCTAATTTCGGTGGACAAACTATTCCTTAAGGGGTTTTGCACAGACAAAGAATAGAGGGCAGCTTCTTGGTCCTTTCCTTTGCTTCTCTAGGCTCCAGAAATGTCTTTATTTTCCAGCTTGTCAGAGCCACAGTGGTCAGGATCATTTGCTCTCTTTAAGAGTCCAGGTGACATCCACTATAGTCTTAAAAGTATTGATTGAACACCTACTATGTGATCCAATAATGTTGGATGCTATGAGAAGGCATAGAATTATAAGAAATAGTCTTGTGGACTGTGTCAGTGAGTATAAATTTACACCTTTGAATGTTCTATATCTTCATAAGGACTTGGCATATACACAGATGTATGCATTTTTCAAAATCAAATACAAATACACAGTTAGGATTGTACATTTCATTGTATTGAAATTTTACTTCAAAGGAAAAACAACTATAAATAAATATTGAGGCTTATGTACTGCCATGCATACTGAAATATTAAGGGTGAAGGGTACTGATATCTGCAATTTACATTAAAATGCATCCAAAAGAAAATGGGCTGATGAATGGAGAAAGGAATGAATCAGTGAATAAATACGTGATAAAACAAGAGCAGTAAAACATTGAAATCCAGGTTGTGGGTATATAGGTGTTCACTGTAAAATTCAACTTGAACTGCTTAATTTGCTTCCTGAAATAATGAGTAAAAAATAAAAAGCTATTGATGTGGCATTAATTCTAGGAGTTAAGAAAAGAAAGTGGTGGGGTAAGAAATGGAGAAAGAGATGTGGACAGAAAGAAGATAATAAAGGGTAATTCTATTAGTTATCTATTGCTGCACAACAAATTACTCTAAAACATTGGCTTAAAACACCACAATTTACTAATCTCATCATTTCTATGTCAGGAATCCAGAAATGCTTAACTGGGTAGTTCTGGCCCAGAGTCTTTCCTGAGGTTGCAGTTAGGATGTGTTCAGGTAGTTTAGTCATCTGAAGCCTTCCCTGGGGCTGGAGGATCTGCTTCCAAAATGGTTCACTCACATGGCTTTTGGCAGGAAGCCTCAGTTCCTCACTACGTGGGTCTCTCCATTTGCTGCTTGAGTGTCCTCACCACATGGCAGCTGGCTTTCCCCAGAGTGAGTGATCCAAGACAGGGATCAAGAAGGAGATGCCATGCCTTTTACAAGCTAGTCACACACCATCACTGTTGCCATATTTGATTTGTTATATGCAAGTCACTAAGTTCTGCCTATGGTTAAAAAGAAGGGAATTAGGCTTCACCTTTTGTAGGGAGAAATTCTGAAAAATTTTGGGTATGTTTTAAAACCACTATAAAAGCTTAGGTGAGATTTTAGTAGAATTGCTTGCTATCATAAGCAGATGGTGAAGGAATCTTAAGTTTCAAGGTTGCTTAGACCCATGTCTGAGGAATGAAGGACAACAGAATTAGGAAAAACTGTAACAAAGACACCGACTTGATCTTTGCGAAGCCAGGTAGGAAGGCAAGGCTGAAGAATCATTCTAGAAAAACCTCCTCATCTAGATGATTACAGAATTCCCACTGAAGCGCCTTGAGTTAGGGTTAGGTGAGGTTGTGAAAAAGTTTAGCCTTGGCTCTTTAAAAAATTGAGATGAAATTCACATGACATAAAATTCACCATTTTAATCATTGCAAAAGCATACAGTGCAAAACTATATAATTCAATGTTTTCAGTATATTCACAATGTTGTGGAATCATCACCACTATCTCATTTCAGAGAGTCATGCCAAAAGAAACCATCTAATCATTTAGTAATCACTCCCAGTTTTCCTCTTTTCCCCATCTCCTGGCAACCATTAATCTATTTTCTGTCTCTATGGATTTGCCATGACTATGTCGTTTGGGGTCAAGAAGTAAAAGGGAACCAAGGTCAGACTACCTGTGAAAAATGGCTTGACAAGGATGGGAAGGTGGGAATTGACAAGTCCAAGAGAAATGGTAGAAGAAAATAATATCCATAGTAACAGAAAAGATGGAATAATGTAAGTAAATTTACATAAGTAGTTTGGGGCCATATTAAAAACTTGAACACAGAGAATCTGAATGTTTCTATGCTTAGATGTTACCTGAAAATTAAGGATAATTATATAGCTTCACTGGACTCTATATTAAAATTTGCTTTGAAAGCACATCTCCACATTATCCTTAGTACTTGAGGATAGATACAGCTATTTAACTGTTCAAAACTATTTAGCTATTCAAAATTGGATTTGTTATTCCAATACGAAATGTCATCTGGTTATTTTAGGAGCATAGATAAGAATTTGGTGGAGAACAACTGACTAGGAAGATTGAGATTAAAAGTCTAGTGTTATTTGTCAGTGCAGTGATGGTCCACATGACGTAAAGTTGGGTGTGCACAGCAGCACTCCATCATGAAATGGAAGTGGTATAGACATGATCAGGTCTGAACAGGTCCTGAAGCACAAGTGAGTTCCAAGAAGAAGTGACCCAAATGCCCATGGTCCCCAGTTAAGAAATAAGCTGAGTTAAGAAATTACACATAATTCATAGTGTCATTGCTGTTAAAATTTTTCAGAATTTCTCCCTATGAAAGGTGAAGGCTAATTCCCTTCTTTTAAATGTAAAGGTGTAAATTTATACTCACTGACAGTCCACAAGGTGATTTCTTATGATTCTGTGCCTCTCTCATAGCATCTAACATTATTGGATCGCATAGTAGGTGCTCAATCAATACCTTAGTGGTATTGGTGGATGTCACCTGGACTGTTAAAGAGAGCAGATGATCCTGACCACTGTGGCTCTGACAAGCTGAAAAACACAGATATTTTTGGAGCCTTGAGAAACAAAAGAAAGGACAGAGAAGCTTGCCCTCTATCCTGATCACTAAACTACCTAAGCACATCCTGACTGCAACCTCATGACAGACCCTGGGCCAGAACTACCCAGTTAAGCATTTCTGGATTCCTGACATAGAAACTATGAGATAGTAAATGTGTGATTTTTTAAGCCAATATGTTTTCAAGTAATTTGTTATGCAGCAATAGATAACTAATACAACTATCCCTTATTCTTTCTGTCCACATCTCTCCCCATTTCTTACCCCATCACTTTCTTTTCTTAACTCCTGGAATTAGTGCTACAGCAATAGCTTTTAATTTTTTACTCATTACTTCAGGAAGTAAATCAAGCATCTCAAGTTGAATTTTACAGTGAACACCTATATACCCACCACCTGGATTTTAATGTTTTAGTGCTCTTTATCACATAATTATCCATTGATTCATTCCTTTCTCCATCCATCAACCCACCTTCTTTTGAATGCATTTTAAATTGCAGACATCAGTACCCTTCACCCTAAATATTTCATCCTAAATATTTCAGTATGTGAGGCAGTAAATAAGCTTCAATATTTATTTATAGTTATTTTTATTTTGAAGTAAAATTTAAATACAATGAAATACATGATTCTAAAGGTCAAGTATATCTCTGGATCTGATCCTCTTAGCTTTGGATTTCAGCTCTGTGACCTCAGGCAAATGACTTAACCTCTTTCTGCTTTAGTTTCCTCTTTTGTAACATAGGCGTAATCATGCTGCTTATTTTTAGCAATGTTAGGTGGACTGAATAAGTCAACATATTAAAGACCTGCAAACAGTGCCTGGCACATTCTAAGCTCTCATAGATGTTTACCCTATCACTTCTTGGCTTTTTGGCTAAGATCAAGTATAGGTGTTTGCACAGATAAACTTATTATTAAAGGAAGCACACTCTTTGGGGGAAACTAAAGAGATGCAATGTTTCTGTAATCCAATTATTTTAACATATAAAATCCTGCATCTTTTATAGTAGGTCTCTGGGCAGATGGAGTTTTAACTGTTGACAGTGTAAGACTGTGTGAATGATGCTACTGCAGATTCAGTCACAGTGTCAATCTGCTGACAGTAACTGTTTCCCTTTGACATTTCTCAAAACCAGGACACCATCTTGAATGCTTCAAGTGTGAGAAAGAATTCCTCAAAGAGACTATAAGCTTTAAAAATATTAATCTGCATCTGGAATCACTCCTGTGAACATCACATTTTATGATACAAATATCTCCTGGGATCTCTGCATCATCAACTTTTTAAAATATTGAATCTATATAATGGATAAAACATTGCTCTATAAAACATAAAGCTTTGCTGTCAAGAATGGGGGAAAGAAAAGAAATTGGTGAAAGATTTAATAACTGTGGATCCTATGGCTAGAGGCAGATATTCAGCCTTTGAAAAATATTTAAGCTTGGCTTAAGTGGATTGGCATGAGTACTGCCAACAGGTTACATGACCGGAGTACCAGAGGTAAGCTGCACCATCAAACCAGGTAGAATACGTGAAAGAATAAGCTCCTTTCTCCCTGGTTCTCAGAAATGCTGCAGTAATGAAGCAGTGACCTACCAACATCCATTGTATGTCTCAAGATCAAAGTCATTTCTTAAAAGAAAATCCAAGTTATTCTTGAAAAAGTACCATGAGAAATGAAGATAATCAGTTTGGCATGGTCACTGGCCAAAGAGGTTGTGAATAAACACAGCCTGTCTACCAACTGACTGTCAGTCCTTCACCAGGATATGGAAGTTTCAACCCACTCCACTATTCTGTTCCTCCTGCACTAGAGATGGATGCTAATTTACTAACCAAATTTGTAAAGAATTTAATGAAATAGGGAGAGAGAGTGAGAGAGAGAAATGAATGTACTCGTAAAACCCAAGCCAAAAGCTTCCTTCATGACTTGCTCCCAGAATCAGGATATAGGATGTGGCAAGTGTGTGTGTGTGTGTGTGTGTGTGTGTGTGTGTGTGTATACAGTCATTGGGCACATCCTATCCGTCTCTCTCTCTGTCTCTGTCTCTCTCTCTCTCTACATATATATATATATATATATATATATATATATATATATATACACACATATCATGCTGTCTATGCAGATGGGTGCCAAAGTCTGGACAGTTGTGTTGAGACTTTGGCACCCATCTACAATGGCCATTCTTCTGGCCTTTAAACAAGCCTGCCCTGTTGATAACCTTCACTGATAATGGCAAGCTACATTTTCTAGCCAGGGACCTCTGTTTTTACTGAGGACAACTGACCACGGTCCCACCCACTGCTTGTTTTTGGCCTGCTTATCCCCTGCTTTGATGTTGTTTTGGAAAGACTGGCTTTCTGAGCTTAGGATGTAAGACCATTCCATAATGCCCCCTCCTGTTCTGATCTTGTATCTTCTATTTCCTCTTCTACCTCTCTGGGTGTAGGGTGAGTATGTAATTTTTCTGACTCTTGGAATTCAGTCTTTTTCTTTAGATGTCAGGTTAGTTCACCTCTCTGGTTCAGGTTTCCTTGTAATTTAATATAGTAATCCCTGCCCTTCCCCAGACTACTAAAAGCCAATGTCCATTGGTGGCTAGGTCAGTACTGACCTCCTGAGGGAGGAATTTTAAAATGGGCCACTATTCAAACAGACATCTAGAAAATCTGTTCTGTCTTGTACAAGTATAAGCAATGTTAAATTGGTCCTTGGAAGAGTTTCAGAGACAAAGAAAATAATATAAATAGTCTGTTTAGTGGCTTCCTTTCTGAGATATATGAGGGTTTAGGTACCTATTTATATGATTGCCAAGTTTACTGACTGAGTTGAAGTCAGTGCAGTAAGAAATAACAAGACCTTTATCACAGAACAGTGATGTGGAATGGAGAGATTTATTTTGATTGAGGTTAATATTTAGAGGGCAGAATCATAAGGCATGTACCTAGGTTACTGAGAATTAACCATAGATGTCATATAGTTCATCTGAGTCAGGGTGAATAGACAAACTGATCACTTAAAATGATACTTAGATAGCATATTGAAAAGACTGAATTTAAACTTCATTTAATGCTGTTGCTGAGGCCTTAGAATGAAGGCCATAAAAATGTACCTACATGAGGTAGTCTGAAGAAGCCATAATGCTTTTTAGGACACTCATTGGGTATGTTAAAAATGAGTTTTACTAATGAAAAGTGACTCCACTCTGTGGTTAATCATGTTAAAGAAATGTTCCACATAATCACTGTGAAATTGAATGTTGGTGAATAAGCTGCTTAATATTTATTTAAATAATTTCATAAATGCAGAGGAATGAGAAATAAGACATTAGGTCATGATACATAGATTTGGGCAAAGAAGACCTTCATTTCAAAGGGCCAGTGTTTAACTGCAGATATTCCAGAAGCTGTTCTAAATTCAAAGTATAGTCTTAGCTGTCCAGTATCTTTTTATGAAGTTTATGTGGCCAAATCAGGGCATGCAATTTATGTATGAATGCTATTAGTTTTGCTGGAACAATTTAAAGGGAAGATCGGAGTTTAGACATTTGCACCGTCTTTGAGGTGCATTCAGGGATCCTGTGGCCTTGTGTGTAGCACAGCATTCTGGAGGGTGGGGCACTGACTGCCCCGTCCCCTCTTTTTTTTTTTTTCAAAAACAAGTGATTCCCTTGACTTTTAGAACGGAGCCAGATATCATACAACTTTCTCTATCAAGAAACAAAAGGGGTCTGGATGAGACTTTGAAGGCACTCTTTAAGGGAAATGTTAATCACCCGATCATGAGCTAAGAATTGTGCCACCCATTAATGACTAGGAAAAGTCTCCTGGCAAGGTGTCCATATAAGTAATTAAGACTTTTTAGAATATGATACATCCCATCACTTCCTATCAGTTGAAATGCATAGGCAATAAATGCAAATAACACATATTATCATTTCTTGAGTATAAATGCTTTGCAGAGAGCTATATTGGAAAACATGAGGTACACACACATATATATTCTATAATCAAAAAAGGATTATATGTAAAAAGGTCCAATGTATATAAGCATGGAATTGCCAAGAGTTTTGACTATGGTCATTGAAAAATGTAATATTTAAGGAGTTGTCATAGATCCATAAGACAGTCTTTGAAAACCATGGAGACTAGAAGAGCTTCTCTGATGGGCAAAAAGACATTAAAAAGAGGTGAAGATGAGGCTAGCATATTTACAGGTGGCTAAGTGACTAGTATGTGCCTGTGGCTTTACTTATATTATCGTAATCTTTCAAATTACCCCACAAAGAGGCTCTTATTTCATTTTATACATAAGAAAACTGACAGTCAGGAAAGTTAGGTAATTTGTCTAAGTTTGCAGAGCTAGTAAATGGCAGAGCAGGGATTTACATCTAAGTCTGTTGGACTCACAGCCCATAAACTTTCCAGTATGCAAAACAAAATGATGTTGAATATATAAATGAACAGTATTATTTCTGTTTCCTTCTGCTAATACGTGTGACTGATGGGCTTCTAAGTATATGCCAGAGATGGTCAAGTTGCTGCTGGGCCTCTAGTGAAGAAGATGTGCTGGACCTGCGTGTAATTATAAATGTATTCATTCTGCACATATTTCCTGAGGCTCTTCCATGTTTGTGATATTTTGTAGAGTTCTGACAGGTGATGCAAAGGTGACTGCATCTACAACTTAAATACTGCATGCAGGACGGCTCATTGAATTGTAAGAATGACTTAACAGCAAAGACTCAGGAAAGACTAGTACAGTAAGCAAGAGCATCTAGGGTGGAGGCATGTGTTGCATATGCATCACAATGAAGATGATGACCTTTTAGTCTGAAAATACAAAGGCTGGGAGGGGCTTGGGGGATACCAGATGAGAAGTCAGTTCACCATTTAGACTTTTCTTTCCGAGTAAATACATTTAATACTTCAGCATCCCCTTTTGTGAGGATCCTGGGAAACTAACTTTATTTTTGGTGTCTTGGTTTTCTTATTTGTATCACAGGCATAATAATATCTTCTTTACTTATCTAACATAATTATTTTAAGACTCAACTTGAGAAACTCAGAAAGTTTTCAGTTCTAAACTAATAAAAGGAAGCATCAACTTTATGAAATTAGAATTAGTCCATAGGGACCTTTAGATCTAATTGGGGTGATATGAGAAGTAGACAAATACAGTGTATTATGATCCAACAGCTCCAAATTATAGGGATCAGATTAAAGGCTATGATAGTCCAGTGGGGAATTCATATCTAACTGGGAACTGAGCATGGTCCTTTGCTTAGAATTAGATATACTATTTATTTTAAACCCCAAAAGGCTTGGTAACATGTTATGGGCAAATGTTTATTAAATGTGAGATGTTTACCAAATGATGACATTGTAGGTTTCTGATTCTAAGTCATTTAATCTGGATGTAAGCAGCAAATATATTATGAAATTCCCGTAAAGGAAATCCAGAGTTTAAATGATGATCTGACTTTGGGGCATTCTTATTTTTATTTTTATTTTTTTGCAAGCAAGAAAAAAGGTATGGGAAGTGAGCCACAAGCTGTTTTAGGAAGGAGGTTGTGTATGGTAAAGGTGCATCCCTGCTGCATTTCAATATTTAAAACCTGAGGAGACCTATGGAGACCACAGACAGATGTAGCATTCTGGTATTTTCTTTTTATTGCTTTCTGGAAGGTATTCATCTTGCAGTGTCTTACAGTACCATAAGGTACTCTCTACTATCCAGTATCCCATTACCTGGGCATTTTCAATTGCTAAACACTCCCAGAAACAACTTCATGTTAACTGAGGCTCATAAAGATGAGATGTCAGCCCTATAATATGTTTCTCCCATCCAAGTACAAAACAGGCCTGACCCTGCTTAGCTTTCGAGATCAGACGAGATCGGGCACCTTCAGGGTGGTATGGCTGTAGACCTTATAATATGTTTCTAAAGCAACTTCTGAATCATCAGAATATGATTAATTATGTTCAGAATCAACTTTATGCCAAAAATGTTGTGTTCTAAATATCTCATAAGAGGTAGTTTAGATTATTTCAATTCTGTGTTTCTAATGATCAGTTTTTTGCCTGTACTGAATAAAGGAAGTTACTGTATTATTAACCTAGATATGTCATAGGTTCACAGAAATTCAAATTTAGATCACATTAATAAAGTTGCAAATTTTAAGAGTTAAATGCTGTCCACAAGGTGAGACTCAAGATATGAGAAAAGAAGAGATATGATTCAAGTGGTTGGAATAGATAATGGATAATTCATATTTACCTAACTATCATTATTAATGCAGTCTAATTGTTAAGGATATTGAGAACTCAATGGCACACTGAAGGGAGAAGAACTTAAGCTAGTAACATAATGGCCAGGACCAGGGAAAGAAATTTGGTTAGGGAGCTTACCTCCTGGGGTGGTCATTAGTCTAAATCTTAATATTCAAGTGGCCGTGACATTGTTCCATGTCACTCCAATCTGGTGGAGTGACATGGCGGCAGGAAATTCACTTTATATACTATTCTGGGTTGGTAGCTACTCTATGATTATTTGGAGAAAAATGTTAGCCAGAATTTGTGGTGTGGTTGTCTGGAACTCAGAGCCAAGCAGAGGTTTGGGGCCCCAGAATGATGCACAGAAATTTGGGACTGGGGAACTGTAGTGCCACCAGTACACCAAGGCAGAATCCTTACTCTAAAGAGGGATCAAAATGGATGATGAAGTTAGATGGGAAGGCTGAAGCTTAGAGGACACAACAGTGTCCAGGCCATCAGTCTTTAGGTGTACCAGATTTGGTCCTATATTTTGGGGCTGAATCTGCAGAGCAGCAGGCAAATAGGACTTCAGTTGTAAGGATGGTACTAAATTTTCCTTATCTATTCTGCTGGCTGCCAACTTTCTGCTCTGACAGAGTTCTCTCAAAGAGGAAGGGTGAGAAGTGGTCAGGCAGCCACTATAGACATTGTTTCATTTTGAGGTTTTTCAGAATTTTTTCCTAACTATAACTTTTGGTTGAACCAATCCATTCTAAATCTTTACATGCTACAGAAGAGATAAATGGGTAGGAGATAATGCTGTAGTTAGAGCAATTGCGGAAGGATTTTTGTTGTTGTTGCAAGTGTAAAAATAGTATAAATGAGGTAAAATGAGATGAATTTGAGAGAAAAAAAATCTCATATCCACACATAATTTCGTTTCTGTTATACAACTACTGACATTTTAGGGTTATTTCCATGATAGGCTAACTTTTTAATTTTCATCTAGGAATTTACAAGGACATAGATTTAGTCTGAACATTAGTCGTCCTCAAAATGAGTAGCTTAAAAACTTCTCAGCTGGGCGCAATGGCCCACGCCTGTAATCCTAGCACTTTGGGAAGCTGAGGCAGGAGGATCACTTGAAGCTAGGAGTTTGACACCAGTCTTGGCATCATAGTGAAACCCTGTCTCTACAAAAAATAAAATATTAGCTGGCCATGGTGGTGTGTGGCTGTAGTCTTAGCTACTCGGGAAACTGAGGCAGGAGGATCACTTGAGCCCAGGAGTTCGGAGCTGAAGTAAGCTATGATTGCAACACTGCACTCCAGCAGGAGCAACAGAAAAAGACTCTGTCTCAAAAAAACCCACAAACAAACAAACAAACAAAAACAACCAAACAACAATAACAAAAAACTTCTCAAGTTTGCTATGGTTTTAAAAGCCAAGTGGAATCTTTATCTCCCCATTTGAACTTGAGGGGGTAGTTAGGGGAGAGGGAGACATTTGTGACTGCCTTGATGAAGAAAATGTGGCAGAAGTTAATACAGCCTGACTTCTGAGGCTCTGTTAGAAAAGGCCATTGCAACTCCTGGTTACTTTTGGGAAATTCTCTCTGAGAAACTTTAGTTGCTATGTGAGAAGCCCAGCCACCATGAGACCAGCATGTAGAGACACCACGGAGAGATCACTTCTAGAGGGATGCCCAAGGACCCCCAGATGTTCTAGTCCCAGCTGTTTTGGGTGTTCCCAGTCCAAGCAGGAGACATGTAAGTAAAGGAACCTTTGGGTGACCCCAGCCACTCTCTCGCTGCAATCTCACTAGAGACACTTGAGCAAGAACTGTCTCACTGACCCCGTCAAATCTCAGATTTATTAACAAAATTAATGTGTATGACTGTTTTAAGCCACGGTTCTGAGGGTAGTTATTACCTGGCCATAGATAACCAGAACACAGCCTGAGGAACATGGCTATGGACTCTGCTTCCTGACGGAGGGCAAAGGGTACTGGGATAACATACAGATTGATCCTTACTGCAGCAATACATCCTCTTTTCCGCTTACTTATTTTATACTGCTCTTCCTTTTCCTATCCTGATTCCATGGCCAACAACAAAAGTTTATTGCATTCACTGCACTTTTTTTCAGGGCACATAGGAAGACTCCTAGAAGGTTCTTAGCCTCTTTTGCAGTTAGGGTGAGGCCATGTGCCTGAGCTCTGGCCAATGGAATGTTGGCAGAAGTGATGAAAACCTCTTTCATGCCTGGTCCTAAAAACTTCTTGTGTAATATTTGGATACTGTCTTCTTTTTCAGCAGTGACCTTGGAGGTCACATGTTTCAAAGGATGTAGGAGGGCACCTTAACCCACATCGATTGTGACGCAAGTGAGAAATAAACTTCTATTTGGCTAAACCTCTCAGATGTTAAGTGTTGAAGCCATGTGTTTAGTAGCGAGTTAACATTACTGTAACTTGTACAGATCTTTTGACCTGACTCAATTTTTGCTGGTGCAGAAGACACACAGGAGGAACAATCCTTTCTTCTGAATACCTCACAAAGCTTTCAGCCTGTCCTGACATTCATTTCCAACCCTCCCGTAGGGCATGTGGAAGATGCTCAAAAAGTGATCTCTAAGCCCCACTCTCTTTGTTACACCTATCTCCATCTGAAAAAAAATCAAATTTCTAAACTTTTCTAAGGAAACTTGTTTCCCCTGCCATCGGGGCCAATGACTTACAAAGTGGAGACTAAAATACTGAAAAATATTTCATAACTGAATTTTCTCTCCTAAAGAAATTACACTAATAAACTTCCAAAACAAGGGAAGTAGGAGACGGAGAGAGAAGTGTAGAGAATACTTCTATCAGCCTCCCAAAAGAAGAGTGATCTTTCTCAGATATACTGTTTTCTTTTGTGTGTGAGTTAAATTAAAATACATTTTCCATAGATTAGCCAACGTCTGAATGAAAGGCCAAATCAGGAAAGAGTGAGCCTGTCTAGAAAATAAAACAGTGGTGTATAAAAGTTAAGCATTAACCTGGTTTTGCAGCTGTAGCGTTCTCCAGGGAGCTGTGTATTTTCTATCCTTGTTCTTCCCAGAGAAAAGAGAAAGAAAATAGCATCCTCAAATGCTCTTCTAATTCTCACAGTCATTACCTCTTTCCCTCTTGCTCCTTATTTCTCTCTCTCACATACAAGCACACACACATTACAGTTTCTAATCATCCACCAACACAAGAGAATAATGGACATCCTTTGCCGTAAGACAGCTAAAAGGTGATGGGGGTGGGGAAGAGGGGCAAACTACCCTTTGCCCCAGGAGGGAGCTCTTCTGGCCCGAAGGTGATAGCGCAACACTGCCCCACAGGTCATTGGACCCCACAGTTAAGAAAAAATGCTGGCACGGGCGATAAAAGGGATATAATGAAAATGTAAACGAAAAACTTTATACCAGGCATGGCCTGACAGAGGGAAGATTGATATCCCATGATGCTTTGTCTTGATGAGACAATGAAAAATAACCACCACAGCAGCTGTGTCAATATCAGACTTGGTAATGCACCACTGGCTGTGGGTTTTTATTTAATCCGCTTTGCTTTAAGATGATAACGGTTGTTACTTTTCAGTGCCTGTCTGTCAGCGCCCAGCATTGCAATATTCCTCCGCAGCTCTGCGAGCGGGTTTCATTTATTTTAAAATACCATTTCACACACTGCTGACTTTTAACAGTGTTCTGTGTGAGTTTGTGAGATTGAATAGTGACAGAAACAACACTTTTTATGAGAATACAGAATATTAAAAACGGGGCACAATATACAGATGGCAGTTTTCACTACAGCTTGTTTTTTTCCCCCTTGCTTCTGCTACTGAGCTTTCCCACTGAATGCATTTGTAGTAACACCATAAATGTCACTTTCACTGACTGCCTTTTGGCATTTTATTTAAATGGAATTCAGCTCTGGCTTGCTGCTGCCGCTGTTGCTGCTGCCGTTACTGACTTGTTTTTAGGGTGGCTCCCCGTTTTACAAAATCATCCCGTTGGCTTCCTTCCTCATGGCCCCCAAAAAGGAAATATATGAAAAACCTCTCAAACCGTAAACCCTTGGCAAAGACTCAAAGTCCAAGGATTCTGAAAGACTTTACCAGGGAGATTACTGTAGCCATATGTGTTTGGTCTTCGCAGCCATGGCTCAGTGGAAAACACTTCTGAACTATAGGAATACTCCTGATTGGGAGCTAAGATACTTCATCAGTGGGGAGGGGAGGGAGGACCAGCACACAGAGACCATTTTCCACTGAATGCGACGGAAAACACTTGGAGAGACAGGGCTCTGAATGACTTATCTAGGCCTAGTTTCTATTATTACTGACTCGAAATACTTCGGTTGGGACGTTTTACCCGGGCCCTGGCTTCTCTCCATCGTTCCTATCTTGGCAGGTACATGCTTATGCTGCTGGGCCTCGAGACAGGTAGAGAGGTGGTATGTTGCTGCCAACATGATGTTGACATGTGCAGATCCCCTCTCTCCTTTTACTCCTGCACAAAACATCCATTGCTTCATCAGTTCCAGACACTAAGTAGAATAGACAGGGGTAGTGAAGCCTTTTCCCGGGAGAACCTGTAATTTGGGGAAAGCTGGCTTCTTGACTAGGTCAAATGAGACTAGAAATGATCTGCTTAATCCAGCCATATAGATGTGTCCACATCTCACAGTCTTAGGCCTGAATCAAAGAGCCTAAGAGATTTCTAGCTGAGAGCTCAAATTTTCAGAAAATTGGAATTTTTCATAGAAAAAAAGTAAAGAAAATATAATTCAAAGCCTCAGTTCTAGCCTCTGGACTGTAACATTCATCACCTTTGTGTACAACTCCCTTTAGAAACAAGCAAAGCTGGGAATATTTGGTAGGTTCATAAGCATTTTTACAGACTGGACCAGTTTTTGAAGATGTCTGAAAGTCTGTCTTAATCTCTTTGTATCCTTTTAATTATAAAAGTTAGAGTTGGTAAGGGGTGGGAGGCTGGGGAGATACCCACAAAATAAACTTTTGAATCTCTTTGTTTTGAATTATTTATGCTTCTTTTCTTTCTTTTCTTTTTTTTTTTTTTTTTTGAGACAGAGTATTGCTCTGTCGCCCAGGCTGGAGTGCAGTGGCCATCTGGGCTCACTGCAAGCTCCGTCTCCTGGGATCACACCATTCTCCTGCCTAAGCCTCCCGAGTAGCTGGGACTACAGGTGCCTGCCACCACGCCCGGCTAATTTTTTGAATTTTTAGTAGAGACAGCGTTTCACCTTGTTAACCAGGATGGTCTCGATCTTCTGACCTCGTGATCTGCCCATCTTGGCCTCCCAAGGTGTTGGGATTACAGGCGTGAGCCACTGCGCCCAGCCTGCTTATTTTCAAATTAACTTCTATAAACCTTGCAGAAGTACTGAAGTAAATAAAGATAACATGACAGTAAGTTAGGTCATCACAATATTTAAATAAATTTATGAAATGAAACTACTCAAGACCCTATATCGAGAAATAAAGGATATAAAAAAAGAGAAAATAGAAGTGGAATCCAGGCAGAGACAACATCTCATACTATTTCTGTCTTTCAAATAACACCTAACACAGAAGTCTGTCTCTTCATAGGCATTCGCATCTCAGTGAATGGAAAAACCATCTAAACAATTTTCTTAGACAAAAATCTTGGGTGTCATTCTTAACTCTTCCTTGTTTGGCAACTTCTCTTCCAATCAATCACTAAGTTCTGACAAGAGATCTACTTAATGTGATTTAAATGCATCTGTTTCTCTGCATCCCCACTGCCCTCGTGTTAATGTGTATCATTGCTGATGCAGCAGTAGTTTCCTTGTCTTCTTTTTTTCTTCAGATCCATCCTTAATAATGTCACCTGAATAATATTCTAAAACAAACATCTAGTCATGCACCGTTCTTTGTATATTAGACATCATGAAAAAAGTTTTCTCTGAGTACTTGAGCTCATAGCAATCTCTATCCTCGTTTACTTACTGTAAATGTCTCTCATTTGACTTGGTCTGTGTTTATTGTCCTTTTAAAATCTTCCCATATGCATATGTCTTTTCTCCTCCTTAGAATGTAAGAGATCACATTCATGTTTTTTTGGTACACTCTATAATACCTAGTTGGGTGTTGGGCCCAGTACCATGACATCAATAAATGATCAATAAATATTCATAGAGTTTGCTAAATATTTGAATTGGTCTAGCATGTAGTGTAGCCCCTGATAGAGTTAGCCCTAATAAACCTGTTGAATCTAAGGCACTAGTAATTATGCAGCAAAAGAGAAGCTCTCCATTATATATGGTGGTAACCAGGATGTTTAGCCAAGCTTAGAAGTGGGGGAAAAAAGCCCCTGTATGAGCATAGAAATCTGGGTTTGCCTAGAAAATATGGTATTTCTACCTCCAAATCTTTTGCTTCACAACATAGCATTTTTTTTTTTTTTAGTTTGAGACTTGAATTGAGCTCAGCGACTCTTCTCTGGGGCTGTTTATTTATTTGTTCATTTTATTCAGTTTTATTTTAGGCTCAGAGATACATGTGGAGGTTTGTTATATACAAAAATTGCATGTTGCAAGGGTTTGGTGTACAGATTATTTTGTCACCCAGGTAATCAGCATAGTACCTGATAAAAAGGTTTTTGACCCTCACCCTCAAGTAGGCCCTCGTGTATGTTGTCCCTTTCCTTGTGTCCATGTGTACTCAATGTTTAGTTCCCACTTAAAAGGGAGAACATGCGGTATTTGGTTTTCTCTTCATATGTTAGTTTGCTTAGGATAATGAACTCCAGCTCCATCCATGTTGCTGCAAAGGACATGATCTCATTCTTTTTGATGGCTACGTAGTATTCTATGATGAGTATGTAACTCCTAGTTCTTATCCAGTCTACCACTGTAATTTTTGTAGCTACCATTGATAGGCATTTAGGCTGGTTCCATGTCTTTGCTACTGTGAATAGTACTGTGATGAACATATGCAAGAATATGTCTTTGTGGCAGAATGATTTGTATTCCTTTGGATATATATCCAGTAATGGGATTGCTGGGTCAAATGGTAATTCTGTTTTAAGTTCATTGAGAAATCACCAAATTGTTTTCCACAATAGGTGAACTAATTTACATTCCCACCAGCAGTGTATAAGTGTTCCCTTTTCTCTACTGCCTTGCCAGTATCTGTTATTTTTTGATTTTTTAAATAATAACTTTTCTGACTGGTGTGAGTTGTATCTAATCATGATTTTCATTTGCATTTCTCTAATGATTAGTGATGTTGAGCATTTTTTCATATGCTTCTTGGCCTCACATATATCTTCTTTTGAAAAGTGTCTGTTCATATCTTTTGCCAACTTCTTAATGGGATTGTTTTTTTTTTCTTCTTGTAAATTTGTTTAAGTTTCTTGTAGATTCTGGATATTAGAACTTTATCAGATGGAAACCATCCATCTGATGCAAATTATCCATCTGATAGTTTGCAAATATTTCCTCCTATTCTGTAGGTTGTCTGTTTACTCTATTGATAGTTTCTTTTGCTATGTAGAACTCTATAGTTTAATTAGGTCCCCTTTGTCAATTTTTGTTTTTGTTGCAGTTGCTTTTAGTGTCTTTATCATGAAATCTTTGCCAGGTCCTATGTCCAGAATGATATTTTCTAGGTTATCTTCCAGGCTTTTTATATTTTTAGGTTTTATATTTAAGTCTTTAATCCATCTTGAGTTGATTTTTATATATGGTGTAAGAAAAGGGTCCAGCTTCAATCTTCTGTATATGGCTAGCTCTGGGACTATTTAGAAGAGCTAGACACATCTTCTCTTACCACCTTACTAGTAAGGCAGAAAGGGGTGGTGGATCTTCCTCCTTTCAAAGGTTTATAAACAGCCTGCTCCTTTCTGGAAGGGAAAATTAGAATTGGATACAGTGAAATCTAAGTGAATCTTATCTCTAAATTTTCTTTTCTGGCACTGACTCTTTTATCCTTTAGGATTTTCCATTAATTAAATGTTAATTAATGTTTATAATTAATTTGAATGTCTAATTTACTTTTTGATGGAAATATCTATTACTTTGACATTTTTGTGTTTATTGGCATAGCATTTTTGCTTTTTAGGATTTCTGGAAGCTTTCCGTAGTCTCTCTCCATCTCTTGGTCTTTTGCTTTTTCTCTGTGTGTTTCTCAGCATCTACTCTCCTCAGTTACTATCAGAGTAATCGTCTTCGTAGGTCCCACCTCTTTTCATGACCTCTGCTTATGATCAGAAGGAAAAAATATCAGAGAGAAAAAAAATCAGCTAAAACAAATTTACTCAAACAATAATGCAGCCCCAAACCCTTTTCCTTTAGCATTCATAAGAAATATAAAACTAGGAGCAGAAAAAGGTCACAGAAACAAAGTAAGTCTCAGGGTAAGCCAGTGGGCCTTCCAGGAAAGGATACTAATTGCCTTCTTCTCCAGGCAAGTGTGACCTGTGTGAATGACAGAAGCTCAAATCCTCTGTGACCCGAGAAACACTGCCAAGGTGACGTTGTCACAAGAGGAACTGTGAATCAGCTGTTTCTCCAGAGACTTCCTACCAAGTACCATTTTATTTTCAAGAGAAAGAGACAAAGTAGCCTCTCTCCTTTCAGACCCCGCCACCCCCTTCACTAGTAAAGCAGTTTCTGAAGTTCTAGGGCTTAAAATGAAAGCTGATAAGAAAGAAAGAATGTTTAGAGGCCTTTGAATTCCTAAGCATATAGATATAAACTGCTTTTCCAGAGTTTTGCCTTTGATCAATTCAAGGACCCAACAGCAGACACAATCCCTGACTCCCCTGTCCCCCATTTTCCAAATCAGTTTCCAGAGCAAAGTTTCTGGACCTGTAGCCACATCAGACTTCCTAAAAATTACAATTCTCTTAAACTAACGTTCTTTGCTTTTTCTCAAGATATCATGAGATATTATGGGTGACTATAGACTTCCTCTCTTTTTGTAATCTTCAATGAGGACTTTGATATCTGGGTAAAATTCTTCCTGGTCACCCCCAAACTACCTAAAATACTTGAGAGATTCAGTATATTTGTTGACATCACAGCCAATGCCTCCAAATTATGCTTTCTTGCATGCTTGATTCTAATCATTCTTACATTATCACCCTTTAGCATCTCAGTGATCTATTTTCTGACCCAACCTAAATTCTTTCTTATGTTTTGCTCTTTTACTTACACTACACATCTATGCTCTGCTCTAATCGTGACCTCTCATTCCTTGGCTCTTGTTCTGCGAGTCTTTCAGAGCCCCCACACTGCCTGGCTTCCCTTCACTCACCATCCAGAACAGTCACCATAATAGTCCATCCTGGGGTCTTTTGGTTGGAATTCTGGACCCCTCACATCCTTGTTCTGCCCCGACAACCCCACTCCCCCAGAGCCATGCTGCACATTCCTTGTCGACTCCCCATTTTATTTCTCCAAAGCAGCCCCTTCAAGAATTCACTCCATTTAGCAAGTTCCCTGCTTCAGTAGCTGATATGGTTTGGCTGTGTCCCCACCCAAATCTCATCTTGAATTGTAACTCCCCTCCCACAATTCCCATGTGTCATGGGAGGAACCCCATGGGAGGTGATTGAATTATGGGGGTAGGTCTTTCCTGTGCTGTTCTTGTGACAGTAAATGAGTCTCACGAGATCTGATGGTTTGATAAGGGAAAACCCATTTCGCTTGGCTTTCATTCTCTCTTTTGCTGCTGCCATGTGAGGTGTGTCTTTCACCTTCTGCCATGATTGTGAGTCCTCCCCAGCTATGTGGAACTATAAGTTCAATAAACCTCTTTCTTTTGTAAATTGCCCAGTCTCAGGTATGTCTTTATCAGCAGCATGAAAATGGACTAATATAGTAAATTGTTGCTGAGAGTGGGGTGTTGCTGAAAAGATAACTGAAAATGTGGAAGCGACTTTGGAACGGGTTAATAAGCAGAAGTTGGAACAGTTTGGAGGGCTCAGAAGAAGACAGGAAAATGTGGGAAAGTTTGGAACTTACCAGAGTGTTGTTGAATGGCTTTGACCAAAATCCTGATAGTGATATGGATAATAAGGTCCAGGCTGAGGTGGTCTCAGATGGAGATGAGGAGCTTGTTGGGAACAGAAGCAAAAGTGACTCTTGTTACATTTTAGCAAAGAGACTGGCAGCATTTTGTCCCTGCCCTAGAGATTTGTGGAACTTTGAACTTGAAAGAGCTGATTTAGGGCATCTGGTAGAATAAATTTCTAAGCAGCAACACTTTCAAGAGGTGACCTGGGTCTTGTTAAAGACATTCAGTTTTATAAGGGAAGCAGAGTGTGAAAGTTCAGAAAATTTGCAGCCTGACAATGTGATAGGAAAGAAAAACCCATTTTCTGAGGAGAAATTCAAGCTGGCTGCAGAAATTTGCATAAGTAACAAGGAGCTGAATGTAAATCCCGAAGACCATGAGGAAAATGTCTCCAGGCCATGTCAGAGGTATTCACAGCAGCCCCTCCCATCACAGCCCAGAGGCTTAGGAGAAAATAGTTTCATGGGCCAGGCCAAGGGTCCCTGTGCTGTGTGCAGCCTAGGGACTTTGTGCCCTGTGTCCTAGCTGCTACAGCTGTGGCTGAAAGGGGCCAAAGTAGAGCTTGGGCCATGGCTTCAGAGGGTGTAAGCCCCAAGTCTTGGCAGTTTCCACATGGTGTTGAGCCTGCGAGTGCACAGAAGTCAAGAATTGGAGTTGGAGAACCTCTGCCTAGATTTCAGGAGATGTATAAAAATGCCTGGATGCCCAGGCAGAAGTTTGCTGCAGGGTGGGGCCCTCATGGAGAACCCCTGCTAGGGCAGTATGGAAGAGAATTGTGGGCTCAGAGCCCCCAAACAGAGTCCCTACTGGGGCACTGCCTAGTGGAGCTATGAGAAGAGGTCCACTGTCCTCCAGATCCCAGAATGGTAGATCCACCGACAGCTTGCACTGTGCACCTGGAAAAGCTGCAGACACTCAACACCAGCCTGTGAAAGCAGCCAGGAGGAAGTCTGTACCCTGCAGAGCCACAGGGTCAGAGCTGCCCAAGACCATGGGAACCCACCTCTTTTATCAGTGTGACTTGGATGTGAGACATGGAGTCAAAGGAGATTGTTTTGGAGCTTTAAAATTTGACTGCCCCACTGGATTTTGGACTTGCATGGGCCCTGTATCCCCTTTGTTTTGTGTTGTGGGAAGTCAGGGACCCCACACAGAGGGACCGGCTGAAGCCCATGACAGAAGAACGTGGATTGTGAAGATTTTATGGACATTTATTAGTTCCCCAAATTAATACTTTTATAATTTCTTATGCCTGTCTTTACTGCAGTCTCTAAACATAAATTGTAAAGATTTCATGGACACTTATCACTTCCCCAATCAATACCCTTGTGATTTCCTATGCCTGTCTTTACTTTAATCTCTTAATCCTGTCAGCCGAGGAGGATGTATGTCACCTCAGGACTATGTGATAATTGCATTAACTGCAAAAATTGTACAGCATGTGTGTTTGTGCAATATGAAATCTGAGCACCTTGAAAAAAGAACAGGATAACAGCAATTGTTCAGGGAATAAGAGAGATAACCTTAAACTCTGACCACCAGTGAGCTGGGCAGAACAGAGCCATATTTCTCTTCTTTCAAAAGCAAATGGGAGAAATATCGCTGAATTCTTTTCCTCAGCATGGAACGTCCCTGAGAAAGAGAATGCACACCTAGGGGTAGGTCTCTGAACTGGCCCCCCCGGGGCATACCTGTCTCTTATTGTCAAGATTGCAGAGGTGAGATAGACTCCAGTCTCCCAAAGCTCTCCCAGGCTTATTAGGAAGAGGAAATTCCCGCCTAATAAATTTTGGTCAGACCATTGATCTCAAAACCCTGTCTCCTGATAAGATGTTATCAACGACAATGGTGCCCGAAACTTCATTAGCAATTTTAATTTTGCCTCGGAGCTGTCGTCCTGTGATCTCACCCTGCCTCCACTTGCCTTGTGGTATTCTATTACCCTGTTAAGTACTTGATGTCTGTCACCCACACCTATTCACACACTCCCTCCCTTTTTGAAACTCCCTAATAAAAACTTGCTGGTTTTTGCGGCTTATGGGACATCACGGATCCTACCAACGTGTGATGTCTCCCCCGGATGCCCAGCTTTAAAATTTCTCTCTTTTGTACTCTGTCACTTTATTTCTCAAGCCAGCCAATGCTTAGGAAAATAGAAAAGAACCTATGTGATTTTCAGAGCAGGTCCCCTGAAAGTTTTGGCCAATTTCTCCCATTTGGAATGGCTGTATTTACCCAATGCCTGTGTACCCATTGTGTCTAGGAAGTAACTAACTTGCTTTTGATTTTACAGGCTCATAGGCAGAAGGGACTTGCCTTGTCTCAGATGAGATGTTGGACTGTGGACTTTTAGGTTAACACTGAAATGAGTTAAAACTTTGGGGGACTGTTGGGAAGGCATGATTAGTTTTGAAATGTGAGGACAGGAGATTTGGGAAGGGCCAGGGGCAGAATGACATGGTTTGGCTCTGTCCAGCCAAATCTCATCTTGAATTGGAACTCCCACAAGTCCCACATGTTGTGGGAGGAACCCAGCTGGAGGTGATTGAATTATGTGGGTGGGTCTTTCCTGCGCTGTTCTCGTGATAGTGAATGAGTCTCACAAGATCTGATGGTTTTGTAAGGGGAAACCTGTTTCACTTGGCTCTCATTCTCTCCTGCTGCTGCCATGTGAGATGTGCCTTTCACCTTCCACCATGATTGTGAGGCCTCCCTAGGCACATGGTACTCTAAGTCTAATAAGCCTCTTTCTTTTGTAAATTGCCCATTCTCAGGTATGTCTTTATCAGCAGCATGAAAATGGACTAATAGAGCAGCAAAGCTTTCTTCCCATAAGGAATTAGAGGCCACGAGGCTTCTAGCTTTGGCCCACTGCTGTCTGCCCACACTCTCATGAATTTAACTACAGTTTATATTCTAAGGGTTCTCGAATCTGTACTTTCATTCCCAGCTTGTTCTCTTCTCTGATATTTGAGCTCAGGAATCCACATCTCTGATGAGTATATCCTGTTGATTGTTTCTCATTTGCCTTAAAAATCAGCACCCTCCCAAACTGAAATTATTATATTTCCCACTTCCTAAACCTGAGATGGAATATAAGCTCCATATTGTATTCAAACTTTGAATTAAATCAGAGAAGAAAAGGAAGTAAATTATATAAAACCTATTAAGGAATAGAGTCAATAGGATTTAATGACCAATTGGGTATGCAGGGAGAGTGAGAAGTCTAATCTGCTAGATTTGGTTGGGGTGATTTGATTTATATGGTTTCATAAGAGAGGAGGGAATATAAAAGAAGGAACACATTTGGGAGTTTTAAAAAAATGAGGTCAATTCTGGACAAGCATAATTTGAATGCCTTTGATATTTAGAAGATAGGTAGACAAATGAGTCTTGAATTCAGGTAAAAAAAAAAAAAACTGAAGGTAAAGACATAATTTGAAGTTATCAGCATAGAGATGTTAGAAGTTACTGGTTGTTGGACTGCAAAATCCTGCCCAGAAAGTTTATTCAGCAAGAAAAGATCAAGAGTGAAGGCCTAGAAAACACCATTGTTTAAAGGTAAGTCAAAAAAAGAACCTGAAAAAAACCCTGAAGAATGAGACTAAGGAGAATATGCTAACACACAAGTAAACTGGGTAAGTAGTTTATAGAAAAAAAAGTGCTCAAAAGCATCAAATGCCAAAAAGAGGGCAACTAAGATAGGAACTATTCGGTGGCCTTTGGGCTTGGTAATTAGTGAGTTATTATTAGCTTTAGCGAGAGATCATTTCAGTGGAGAGGTTCAGCTGCATATATACTTATACAAATATATCTATAGTTGTATATATATGTGTGTGTATATATTAGGGAAACATCAAACATCATGACTGGGTAATCAAAGTTATCAGTGAAAAATGCCTGTAAGGGATAAGTGTGTATGTACATATATGTACACACACACACACACGTGCACATAAACATATGCTCATACATATATATAGATTTTAGAAATCTTGCATTCATAGCAATATTTGTAATCTCTTCATTATCTAAGTCTTTCTGGTTTGAAGTATTCTTTGGTATTAGAATTATAACCTCTTACTTTCTTATTGTTTCAATTTCTTTGCTAAGTCTTTGTTTATCCTTTTATATTTAAACTCTGAATTATCATGTTTTAACCATATGCCTTACACAGAATATATAGTTGGGTTTTACTTTATGAGCCAATTTAAAAATCTTTTCCCCTTAATAAGCAAGTTAAACCTGTTCGTATTTGTTAAAATGACATGTTTTGTCTCAATTCTGCCATATTATCTTATGTTGTAATAACTGTGTATATTGTTATGTTTTTTTTTTAATTTGGCTCTCTTTTCTTTTTAAAATATCTTTTGATATATAGGAAGGTTCCTTTTATTTTAGTAGTATATTAATTTTCCATTACTGCTGTAACAAATTACTACAAACTTACTGGCATGAAACAGCACAAATTAAGTTCTATGGGTCAGATGTCAGAAATGGGTTTCTCTGGGCTAAAATTAAGATGTCAGCCAGTCTGTGTTTCTTCTGGAGAATCCAGGGGAGAATCCATTCTTTGCCATTTGCAACTTCTAGAGGTTGCCTGCTCTTCTTGTCTTACAGCCTTTTTCATCCGTCTTCAAAACCAGCAATGTTGGGCTGCATCTTTCTCATGCTGTCATGTCTCTGATTCTCTCCTCTGATTTTCTATTCCACTTTAAAAAATCCTCATGTTTACAATAGGCCCACTCACATAATTTGGGATAATCTCTTTATTTTCCGATCAACTGATTAGTAACCTTAATTCCATCTGCAACTTTAATTTCCCGTTGCCATTTACCTAACGTATTCACAGAATGGGAGAATTAGGACAGAAATATCTTTGGGAGGGACCATTATTCTGCCTATCACAAGTGGTTATCTTTGTATTAATACTGTTTATAGTGCCCTTAATTCCCTTTATTCTTTCTAAACCTTTTACCATTTGTCAGTTTTAAACGGCATCCTATGCTTCCCATTTATTATCTATGCAGCATTCAATGAATATTTTACTTTCCCCTTTCATTCTTTTCTCCCAATGTTTAGTTGTGTTCTTTCTACTTAGAGAGAACATGTTATATTTCTTTTTTAAAATTTTATTTATTTTTTATTTTTTTGAGACAGAGTCTTGCTCTGTTGCCCAGGATGGAGTGCAGTGGTGCCACCTCAGCTCACTGCAACCTCTGCCTCCCGGGTTCAAGAGATTCTCCTGCCTCCTGAGTAGCTGAGATTACAGGAACTTGCTATCACACCCAGCTAATTTTTGCATTTTTAGTAGAGATGGGGTTTCACTATGTTGGCCAGGTTGGTCTTGAACTCCTGACTTCAGGTGATCTGCCCACCTCGGCCTCCCAAAGTGCTGGGGTTACAGGCGTGAGCCACCACGCCTGGCCTATGAATACGTAATATTTCCATAATATTTTTCAAACATTTACCCCGCAATGGTTTTAGTCCTAGCTCTACAATTGAATGTATGAAATCCTCTTTTGGGGAATTTTTCCAGTGATTTCATGATTGGATGAAACAACCTGAAGTAGATGTCTCAGGAGGGCACATGCTTACAGTATTCCCTGAGTTCAGGCACATGCAAAACTTTTTGTATAATCTTAAAATTTGAATGACTGATTGATTGGATATAATATCCTTGGTTCACACTTGCTTGTTTCATTGAGTTACGGTCCCACTGTTATTATCTTTTCATGTTGCTTCTGAGAAACCTGGTAACAATTTAATTCTCTTGCTTTGTAATTTATTTCATCTTTTTGGCCAGAGCCCCAAAAGATTTTTGCTTTCTTTATGTCTCAGGTTGCATCATTCTAGATCAATTTCTTTGGTACCTGCTAAGCCTTTTCAATGTGTGATTTCTTCTTTTATTTCTGAAGGCTCTCTCTCTCTCTCTTTTTGTATTGTAGTGTAAATATTAATTATTTTACATTGTTTTGACTTTTTTTCTTCAGGGACACCAGTAGTATAAATAAATATTTACTGTTTTTTTTCTTTTTTGGCTTTCCATTTAATCATTTTACCAGAGTCTTTTCATTTCTTCCTTTATCTTGTTTTTATTTTCTTTGATGATTTCCTGATTTTCTTTAATGCCTTTTATTAATTTGCATTTAAATCTATTCTCACTTGGCATACAGTAATTTGGTCTTTTTAAAATGTGTGTGTGTGTTTTTGTTTTCTTCTATTTCCTTCATCAGAAAAATTAACTCATTTTATTTCTTCCTTTTTTTGTTTATTTCTATTTTTAGTTTTTGTATTTCTGATTCAAGGTGTTTATTAATATCCTCATGTTCTTGCTTGCTTAAAGTGCAATGTTATAATTTTCTTAACCTTTGTGTTTTATTTCTTTTTTCAGTGTCTTAACTTTCTGTTCACAAATTCTGACATTTTGCAGTAGTTTGTCATGGATAAAGTCTGTTTTTTTTCTACTGTTACTCATTTATGGACAGGATTTTAAGTTTGATGGTTCACTTTACTGGCATTTTGCCCTTTTCTGCTCATAAGTTGGTTTTCTTGTCTGCTATTTCTTGTCTGTAATTTGATTATTCCCTGGTGTGCTTTTCTATGTATTTATCCAGCTTGAGGTTTGTTGAAATTCTTAGATCAGTAGGTTTATGACCATTATCGAACTGGAAAAATTTCAACTATCGTTTTTTCAAATATTTTTTCTATCCTCCTTTTCCTAGGACTACAATTTTTATTTATTTTTCCATGGGCCACTGAGTCATTGTTTATTTTATTCAATATTTTATTCTCTCTGTGTTTCATTTGGGATATTTTCTATTACTATGTCTTCAAGTTCACTAATCTTCTATTCCTCAGTGTCTAATTTGTTTTAAATCCCATTCATGTAATTTTCATTTCAAATATATTTTCAACTCTAGAAATTGTTTTCTTTAAATAATTTCTATTTCTTTCAACATTAGATTTATGTTTTTCTCAATTGTTAAGCATATTTCTAATATTTTAAATATTTGTTTTTAAGTCTTGCTGATTTAATTTTTCCTTCCTCTCTGGGTACATTTCTATTGACTGATTTTTGTTGTATCCTTTTAAACAGCATTGGTTAGCTGGGCATGGTGGCGTGCACCTGTGGTCCCAGCTATTTGAAAGGCTGAGTTGGGAGGATCACTTGAGCCCAGATGGTTGAGGCTGCAGTGAGCCATGATGGCACCACTGCACTTTAGCCTTGGTGACAGAGCAAGGCCCTGTCTGAAAAAAAGTAAGCACATAATTAAATAAATAAAAGTTAAACACCATTGGGATTTTTTTCTGTCAGGCAATAGAATTCCGTATGGATCAAGTGATTATTTGAGGCTTGTTTTAAAATTTTTTAAAGAAAAGGAATAGAGTTGCCTTTATTATTCACATTACTGAGGTATGACCCTTCTAGTGCTGTGTGGAACATCCTATGTATTTGACACTGTCTCACCTCTCTGGCTGGTGGGAACACAGAAGACTTCCAGCCCTTTGTGAAGCTCTGGGAATTGTTTGGCTTACAGTTCCTAATCATTTACTTTTTCTCTGGCAGTTCTTAGCATGACCTGTGGAGTTTCCTTATGCAGGCACAGATTAGCAGTCTATGAAAAGCCCTGGGAATCTGTGCAGATTGCTGGGATACTTTCTCTGCATACATCCTTTCTCTTTGGTATTCCATCTTAAAAAATTTAGCCATATTACCGTCTTTGAGCTCCACTCTCTGTCTTAAGTCTATGAGACTGCCAGGCTTTGTTTGGGTTCCCCTTCTGGCAGCACAGAGTCCAGAAATTTCTTCCAGGCAGAAATTTAAGATAATCATTGCTTTTATCTCATTTGTTTCCCTCTTCTCAAGAATCACAGCCCTGAGCTGCCTTTTGTTCACTCTCTGAAAACTGTTATATATATAAACTGTCTAGTATAGCTGTTTATGGTGGAAGGAGCATTTAATAGGACTTACTCTTTTGTTGGCAAAAGTGAAGATTAAGTAGGATTTTTCATAGTGGAAATGGAGAGGATGAGCAACTCAGGGAAAGAGAAAATTGTAAGCAAAGACAGTAAGGGGCAAAATTCTGTGTTGAAAGGATAATGTACTGTTTGGGTCACTGGAGAGAACTAGTTGAAGAGGGGAAAGAATTGGAGATATGGCCTAAATAAATTGATTCATTGTAGGCTTCAAATACTACTCTAGTTTAATCTTTATAGTTAGGCAATAAAGTGTTCTTTAAAGTAGGTATAAACTATCAAATGTGGTTCTCAATTACCCTTTTGTTTTGGTTCATAAACAATGGTGGGCTTGTGCCAGATAATGAGTGATGATGGCCTTACTGGAGAAACAAGAGCAAGGAGAGAATGTGGAGAAAAAATGAAACAGAGTGCATGAATAAACACAGGAGAAAACATAGGTGGAAAGTTAAGCTAGGACAATATTATGGAGGTCCTCCCATGCCAGGCTAAGGAGTTTATGGTATATTTAATAGGCATTGGAGTTATTGAAAGTTACTGATCAGGAGGATGAAATCATAAGAATTGGCCACATATAATTAGATTTATGGATTTTTCTAGTCCTATTTGATATTATGTTTTGTTTGAACCAATCACTCTATCATAATGTACCAAGATATTGGTCTTAAAAATTGTTATAGGCAAAATCCTAAGCTTTCCTTTCAAGATCCTTGGCCTCTGGTTGTTGACTCAAACACTAATCTATGTACAGTTGTAAAGAGATTTTGCAGCTGCAATTAAAATGTCAATTGACCCTAAAATAAAGAGATTATTTGTATGGGCCTGAGCTAACCACATGAGTGAGCCCTTTTAAAGTAGAGAGATTAAAAATGTGAGAGGTGTTCGTCATCAGGGAGGCTCTCTATTGTTGGTTTTGTAGTAGAGGTAGACATGGACAAGGTATGGGCAAAGAGCAGCTCTTGGAGCTGGATGTGTTGCTAGCTGATACCAGGAAATTGGTGGAAGCTATAGTCCTATAGCCACAGAGGATTTATTTCTGCCAATAATAAGGATAGGGTTAAAGAGAGATTTGAACTTCAAATGAGAATGCAGCCTGATGATACCTTTTTTTCCAACCTTAGCAGAGAACCCAACCATGCTCTGCCAAGTGTCTGACCTACAGAACTGTGAGCTAATAAATGAATGTTATTTTAAGCTGCTTTATTTGTGGTAGTTTTTTACACAGCAATAGAAAACTAAGACAGAGGCCCGTAAGATATTTTATAATTTGGTTCATCAAGGTTAATTACAAAAGCCCAAACTTTTGAATTAAGAACATTCAAGAATTAAATTGTATAGCTTTAAATCTACTTACCAGATTTTTTTTAAATTTAGAAATTTGTTTTCAAGGACAATTTTGGTTAAGACATGGGACAGTCTTCATCTTATCCATTTGATGAATGGATCTATTGGAATCTATTGTAATGAAGATATATATATATATATATATATGAGATGGTGGGGGTAATTTTCTAGGATTGGCCCAGGAGTTAGATGTATTCTTAGTGGTTTTTCTTTACATCATTATAGTCCACCTCTGCAACACATACTTGTTGTCACCTGAAGCTTTCCCACAGTAGGTGTTCAAGATATTAGTTTAATACCACTCTTTCCCCATACTTTGATGATGCCTATTCAGTTTGGATTCTGGATACATTTGATTTTTTTAATTCTGTCATTCAATCTTGATCTTCATCCTCTAACTCTTAAGACATGACATTTGGGCATGTTCTGTCTTATAAATGTATACCTTAGCTTTATTTTATAGACAATCTCTTGATCATTCACTCATTTCCTGGATTTCACCATTATCTCTATCTTGAAACCTTGACTATAGTCCCATCCTCACAACATACAGCACCCATTCAGGGCAGCTAGGTCTCTCTGGTAATGGTGAGAATCACACATTCTACCTGCGTTCTAGTCATTCTTCTTTCATGCCCATATAATAGACATGAAATTACCAGTAGGAATTTTGGGAAGAGATCATACGGTTCTTTATACAGGTAATGTGCAGATCTAGTGATAAGAAGAAAAATGGTTTGGACAGTAAATATGGCAACAGCTTTTATTTACATCTCTAGATCTTTCTAGTTTTCTAAATAAAAACATGATTATAAACCATCTTGAAAATTGAGTTTTCATTGCTAAATATTACTACATGTTGACCTGCATCCTATTGCTGAAATGTCCTCCCATCTCTTTGATTATTGTTTAAATTCTACTGATTCTTCAATATTTCTTTACCAAGCTGTAGACCAGTTGGAATTTGTTGTGATTGTATCTTTGTCATATATGAATCCCTGACCAAAGGCCTCCTCTCCTTTGTCTTTGAGAAATATCAAGATGAGAAATTTGATAAGGGAAGAAACATCTAAATATACTACAAAATGGAGTTAAATCTGCTAATCAATATCATGATAGAAATCCTGCCAGATCCTCTTCCCAGTGCTTTGAATTTTGGTAATATAAAGGAAGATCAAGAATTTCTATATAGTTGGGATGATTGAGATAAGGTGAAATGGGGTAGGAGAATATGAAAGAGACTTGGCTTAGAGCTGGATTTACATAGAAAGCATACTTCTTAACACTAAAGGTTAGTTTTTAGAGTAGTAAACTGATGGACACTATCAGGTAGGAGAGATATAAAGTTTTTCACTGGCTCTGAGGTACCCTTTGTGGCTACTACTGAAGTAATTTTAATAGAGTTGAACATTGAGAGCTTGTTTAATCTCATTACATAGAGCTAAATGTGGTTGGCTCAGCATTTCCTATAAATTATTGGGATTATTAACAATCTCCCTTGCGCAAAAAATAGATTTGAAGTCTTAAGTAATCTTGTGTTATTCAAAACATGAGGACAAAACTGCAGAAATACACATATGACATTTAATTGTCTGTAGCTCATATCCCAGATTCTAACAATAAGATATTAAAAATCTATTTCCTGCATAAATGTCTTCTTTTGTGCAGGAAATAGATTTTTAATATCTTATTGTTAGAATCTGTGCAGCCAAAAAACACATGAAAAAATGCTCACCATCACTGGCTATCAGAGAAATGCAAATCAAAACCACAATGAGATACCATCTCACACCAGTTAGAATGGCAATCATTAAAAAGTCAGGAAACAACAGGTGCTGGAGAGGATGTGGAGAAATAGGAACACTTTTACACTGTTGGTGGGACTGTAAACTAGTTCAACCATTGTGGAAGTCAGTGTGGCGATTCCTCAGGGATCTAGAACTAGAAATACCATTTGACCCAGCCATCCCATTACTGGGTATATACCCAAAGGACTGTAAATCATGCTGCTATAAAGACACATGCACACATATATTTATTGCAGCACTACTCACAATAGCAAAGACTTGGAACCATCCCAAATGTCCAACAATGATAGACTGGATTAAGAAAATGTGGCACATATACACCATGGAATACTATGCAGCCATAAAAAAGGATGAGTTCATGTCCTTTGTAGGGACATGGATGAAATTGGAAATCATCATTCTCAGTAAACTATCCCAAGAACAAAAAACCAAACACCGCATATTCTCACTCATAGGTGGGAATTGAACAATGAGAACACATGGACACAGGAAGGGGAACATCACACTCTGGGGACCGTTGTGGGGTGGGGGAAGGGGGGAGGGATAGCTTTAGGAGATATACCTAATGCTAAATGATGAGTTAATGGGTGCAGCACACCAGCATGGCACATGTATACATATGTAACTAACCTGCACATTGTGCACATGTACCCTAAAACTTAAAGTATAATAATAATAAAATAAAATTTTAAAAAATCTATTTCCTATTTGAAATCAAGAGAAATCTCAGAATCAGGGAAGCCCAGGTGCATCGCTTTTTTTCTTTTTATGAATTTAAGTAAACATTAATCCAAGGAGGATTGTGCCTAGGTAAGTGGAAGCAAAGTTTGGTTCTGAATGCAGAATTTTCTATCTGAGTTATTCCTGGATGAAATCTCTCTGAGGAATAGGCACTATGGTATTATATTTCCTAAGTTTATAACTCACAAGTTGCTGAGTGCGTATGGTTAAAACCCTGTTATTTTATTTTATATTTATTTATTTATTTTTTTGAGACGGAGTCTCGCTGCCACCCAGGCTAGAGTGCAGTGGTACAATCTCGACTCACTGCAACCTTCAACTCCCGTAAATCCCATTCCTTTAAAACATAACCAAAAACTATGCACTAACAGCACAAAAGGGAGATTTCAATCTAAAGAGAAGAATGTATTATTTTCTTTCATCTAAAAGTTACTAAGAAAATAAGGGCAAGATGTTATATTACATGTTTGAGATCTTGAACCACATTTATGCATTAAGTATGAGAACTTCAGAAATATCATAAACCAAACCTATAAGTAGGATTGCTTGGAAGCATAAATGCTAAAGCTTGAACTGTCAATGCATATGCTCCCTAGGCATTTTCAATAAATATTAATTTATTAATAACCTATAATATTCTTTTTAATGCTGATTTAGTTAATATCCTTCTCTTTGTTATACAGCAGGATAGAAGGAGAAAGTATTCTATTTAATATTAAATTTTATTGTTAATGTGGAACTCCATACATTGTAATCCATGAATAACTAATATAGTAAGCTGGAGAAATTTATTTTACATTTGTGAATGAGTATTTTCCTAGTCATTTGGTCTTGCTCTTAGTGGTTTTATTCAATTTTGCCCATTAAAGAAGGAATAAAGTTGTAGTTATATCAGCAAGATGGTAGAAAAAGATATTTCAGAGCTCATCCACTGGCAGAAACATCACTTTGAACACTATCTACCCATGAAAATCCCTTTACACTAGCTTCGGGAATCCAGGTGAGAGTACAGTACCTGGGAGGAACACAGAAATAAGAAAATATGTATTAAGTAGGGTATGAAGGACAGTTTCACTTATCCACATTATCCCTCCCCAGCCCCAGACAGCATTGCATGAAGAGATACCATACACGATGAGGGGGACGGAGTGAAGTGAGCACCAAACTTTGCATGGACCCCAGCACCACACCTGCCCCAGAGAACCCCAGTATTAGGCCAACCTCATGGCCCCAGGCTCCAGGCTGGTCCCCGTGGCCCAAGGATCCAGTCCTGCTCTGTGGACTCAAACACCAGGCCTGTTCCAGTTCCAGGCCTACCTCTGAAGTTTGTAGTCTTGCCTTTGTAGTCTCAGGCTCTAAACCTGCCAAACCATCAGGACATTCCTGCAATCCCAGGCTCCAGGCCAGTACCCCACTGGACCCAGGGTCCAGGCCTGTTCCTGCAGTCCCAGACTCCAGGCCTGTACCAGCTGACATGAGACCCAGTCCTGCCCCTTTATTTTCAGTCTCCAGGTCTGTCCTAGGAGACCCAAAACTCAGGCCCATCCTCATGGACTCAGTCACCAGGCCTACCCCTGCAGATCAAGGGTCCAGGCCCACCTGATGAACTCAAGACCCATGTCTGCCTCAGTAGACCCAGGTTCTAGGCCAGCCCCTGTATCTCCAAGCACCAGGTTGGTCTCCTTGGACATAGGCACCAAGTTCAACTCTGTGGATTCAAGCTCCAGGCCTGCTCACTTACTGACCCTGGCACCAAGCCAACCTCTTCAAAGACTCCAGTAGCAACCCCACACATAGGCCCCACTAGTTGGCTTATCCAGTACCTCTGGATGGACTTACTGTTGGAAGACTTTCTCTATGGAAGCCAGTCCATAAAGACTTTAAGAAGTATCCACCTTTTCAAATGTGCAGACACCAATGCAAGGCCACAAAAATTATGAATAATCAGAGAAACATTACATCACCAAAGGAACAAAATAATACACCAGTTACTGACCACAAAGAAATGGAACGCTACAAACTGCCTGACAAAGAGTTCAAAATAACCATCATAAAGAAGTTTAGTGAGCTACAAGAAAATACAGAGTGACAAACTAGAGAAATCAGTAAAACAGTACATGGAAATGGAAACACAACATATCAAAACTCATGAGATGGAGCAAGAGCACTTATTAGGAGAAAGGTTATTGCATGAAGTGCCTAGATTAAGAAAAATTGTACATGGACAAAATTAGAAATTCAGCAAAGAGAAACCATAAAAAATAACCAAACAGATGTTCTGGTCTGAGAACACAATGACAGAACTGAAAAATTCAATAGAGAGCTTCAACAACAGACTAAATCAAGCAGAAGAAAAAATTATCAAACTGAAAGACAGATAATTTGAAAGTATGTAATCTGAAATATATATATATATGTGTGTGTATGTATGTATGTATGTATTATGGAAGCTCCAGGAGGAGCAGAAAATGATAAAACAGCAGAAAACATATTTAAAGAAATAAGACAGAAAACTTTCTAAATCTGGAGAAGTGACATCCAGATCACTAAGCATAAAAACTGAGATCGATAAATGTAAAGAATTATTTAATGAGACACATTAGAATCAAATTGTCAAAAGTCAAAGACAAGAGAATTTTGAAAGCAGCAAGAAAAAAATGACTCACTACAGGCAGACTCTCTTCTCCTCCCCATAATACTATAAGTAAATTTCTCAGCAGAAATCTTGCAGATCAGGAGAGAGTGGGATAATATCTTCAAAGTGCTAACAGAAAAAAAAAAAAAACCTTGCCAACCAAGAATACCATACCCACCAAAGCTGCCCTGTAGAAATGAAAGAAATATAAAGAGACTTCCACAAACAAAAGCTGTGAGAGTTTATCACCACTAGACCTGCCTTATAAGAAATGCTAATGAGAGTTCTTCAAGTTGAAGAACTTCCAAGATGCTCACTAACAACATGAAAACATGAAAGTATAAAACTCATTGCAAAGGTAAGAATATAGCCAAATTGAAAGTACTCTAATACTGTAACAGTGGTGTGTAGACCACTTTTAACTCTATTCTAAAAGTTAAAAGAAAAAATATTAAAAATATAACTGCAATAATCTGATAATAGATACATAATATATAAAAGATGTACATTGTGATGTCAATAACATAAAATGTGAGGGAAAAGAAGTTAAAATGTAGAGCTTTCATATTCAAAGTTAGGTTATCAGCTTAAAATATACTTCTATAACCATAGAGGTTTTATATAAGCCTCATGGTAGCCACAAAGAAAAAAACCTGTAGTAGACATACTAAAGGTAAAGAGAAAGGAGTAGAAGCATGCCACTACAGAGAATTACAAAGGAAGAGGGCAGGAGCCAAAAAAAAAAAAAAAAAAAAAAAGGAAAAATAGTCAGAAAACAATTAACAAAATAGCATCAGTAAGTCCTTACCTATTAATAATTACCTTGTATAAAAAGATTACATTCTCTAATCAAAATACACAGAGTGGCTTAATGGAAAAAAAACAGCAATAAGATCTTACTATATGCTGCCTATAAAGAGACTCACTTTAATGACACACAGACTGAATGTGAAGGTATGAAAAAATAGATTTTTTGCAAATGGTAACAAAAGAGATATTCTCCAGGATACACTATATGTTAGTACACAGAACAGGTCTTAAAAAATTTAAGAAGATTGAAATCATGTCAAGTACCTTTACTAACCACAATGATATAAAATTAGAATAACAGGAAAGAAAACTGAAAATTTGCAAATATGTGGAAATAAAACAACACATGACTAAACAACCAATGAGCAAATCAAAAATCCAAAACAAAATACAAAATATATTTAGGCAAATGAAAATGGAAGCACAACATACCAAAATTTACAGGATGCAGCCAAAGCACTCCTGAGAAGTAAGTTTATAGCATGAAGTGTCTGCATTAAAAAAGAAGACAAATCTCACATAAACAATCTAACTTTACACCTCGACAAACTAGAAAAAGAACAAACTAAGACTAATGTTAGCAGAAGTAAGAAATTGAAAATGACACAAATAAATGGAAAGATATCCCATGTTTATGCATTGGAATAATTAATGTTAACATGTTCATACCACCCAAAGCAATTTACAGATTCAATGCAATCTCATTCAGAATTTGAAAGGCATTTTTGACAGAAATAGAAAAAATTCTGAAAAGACCCTGACTAGCCAATGCAATCTTGAGAAAAATAACAAAAGCTGGAGGCATCACACTATCTGATTTTAAATTGCACTACAAATCTATAGTAATCAAAATAGCATGATATTGGCATAAAAACATACATACAGATCAATGGAATAGAATCTAGAGTCCAGAAATAAAACCAAACATTTATGGTCAAATGATCATCAATAAAGCTACCAAGAAAGGCTAGTCTCTTCAATAAATGGTGTTGGAAAAACTGGATATCCACATGTAGAATAATAAATTTGGAGCCTTTTCTTATGCCATACAAAAAATCAACCCAAACTAGATTAAAGACTTAAAAGCAAGACCAGAAACTAAAACTACTAGAAGAAAACATAGGAAAAATGCTTCATGACATTGATCAGGGCAATGATTTTTAGATGTGACTCCAAAGAAAAGTAAAAATAGAAAAATGGGATTGCTTCTAACTAAAATGCTTCTGAGTAACAAAGGAAACAATAAGCAAAATGAAAAGGCATCCAATGAAATGAGAGAAAATATTTGCAAACTATACATCTGATAAGGGCTTAATATTCAAAATATATAAAGAACTCATACAACTCATTAGTGAGAAAACAAATAATCAGATTGAAAGTGGGGTAAATTCCTGATAGACAGTTCTCAAAAGAAGACATACAAATTAGTCAACAGGTATATGAAAAAATGCTCAGTATCACTAACCATCATGCAATTACTTTTGCACCAACATAGTTTTACTCAAAGGCAAAACCACCTCCAATTTTTTGAATGATTTTTTTCTTAATATTCTATTTCTTAGTTTCTCACTTATAGACATTTTCTATTTATTTGAATTCTTTTATATGCCTTTTACATAATTGTTATTTTATTAAAAATTTTATTTTCCTTCAGTTATCTTTCAGTCGTTCTATAAATTAAAAAATTTTTGCTCTCATATTTTAATTTTAAAAGTTTTCTTGCTCTCTGATTATTCCTTTTTCGTGGCATACAGTACTTTTTTAATGAATGCAAAATATCCTATTAATCCTCTGAAAATTTCAATCATAGCTTTAATAAGCTTTTGTTCTGAACTCTACATGGTAGATACGATTCTTAGGGGAATCCCAAGTTTTTTGTCCAATGTTGTACATATATATTTTCTCCGTTTTCCAATCAATCACTCTCTAGGTACTGCTGTGATTAGGTTTGAGGATATAATTAAGGTCATAAGTCAGCTGACTTTAAGGAAAAATTGTCCTGGGTGAACCTGACCTAATTACGTGAGATTTTTGAAAGGATCAAGTTCCTCCTGGTGAAAGATTTAAAGA